>NC_072786.1:2198823-2309857 GCF_022539595.1 Amphiprion ocellaris
CTTTGTAGTCACTGCATGTTTTGTAGCTGCTGCTTGTCTTTTAGTCATTTCTATCTTTGCATATTTCTGTAGCTACTTTGCATCTTCTTATAGTTGTTTTGAAGCCATTTTATCTTTGTTGTATCTTTGCATCTTTCTTTTTGTCTGTTTTCTTCTGCAGTTGTTTTGTCTTTTTGTATCTTTGCATCGGCGTCTTGAGTATTTGTAGTCACTGTTGCATGTTCTTTAGTCATTTTGTGTCTCTTAGGGTCTTTGTTTTGTCTTTTTGTAGTCTGCAGATTCTGTCACCATTTTGTGTCTTTGTAGTTGCTTTGCGTCTCTTTGTAGTCCATGCATCTTTCTGTAGCTGCTGCATGTCTCTCCCAAGTCATTTTCTGTTTCTAATTGTGTTAACCGCTGTTAGTAGTAATTTGAAGTTGCTTTAATCTCTTTGCATCATTCTGTTGTTGTTTTGTGTTTTTGTAGTTGTGTCTTTGCATCTTTTTGTCGCCCTTTATTGTCTTTGTCGTGACGTTGCCTCTCCTGGTTGTCACCTTGCGTTTATCTGGAGACGTTTTGCTGCATCCCTCGTTAAATCTGAAATGAATTTAATCTTAAAAACACTGATTTCACCATGAAGTTGTTTGATGATCTGAGAAGCTCGAGGACACAAACACACAAAGAAAGCAGGCAGTCGGAGTATGAAGGCAGGCAGAAATGGACCTCTTTATTTTTCTCAGGCGATAAACAACAGTGGATTGTCCTGACCCGATCGGACCGGACCGGATTTAAACCACCTTAAACCAACCAGACGAGTGGGAAACTCATGCGTTACCATGGAAACAGCCGGTCCGGTCTGGCGAGGTGAGGCCGGACCCGGTCCAGTGATCCGTCCTCTTCCCTTCGAGCAGTGAGGAGAGTTGAGGACGGAGCTACCGAATCGGGTGGGGGGGCAAACAAAGATGCTGATTGGTCCACAAACAGTAAAAGCCCGCCCATCCGCCAACTCCACAAAGCCTCCTATTGGTCGCCTACATCGTTCGCCAAAGGAAAAAAAAAAAACAACAGAGCGAGCCCTTCTCCCATTGGTCACCGCAGCCTCAGGCGGGAGAGGCCGTTTATTCCCCCATTGGTCAGTTTTCATAACACGCCCACTGTCAGTCACTCTGCAGTGGCCAATCAGGTTACAGTACCTGTGGAACGTTCTGGAATTACGAAAAAGAAAAAAAAAAAGGAACGAAAAAAGAGAAGAATGATGATGAACAGGGAGGTCGGCCAATCAGGCAACCTCGCTAGAAAAAACAAACAGGAGGTGGGAGGAGCTTCCAAGCCTCGTATGGAACTTATTTTTCTGGAATTTCTTCATTTTTTTTTGTTTTCGTTTTGTCGTTTTTGTCCGTTATGTCCAAGTGTAAGCCGACTGTCAGTCTCTCTCTTCCAACAGCTGATTTCAGTGCAATGCATCATGGAACGATCGATCGCTAGGAGAGGGTGTGTCACTACGAGTGTGTGTTTGTGTGTTGTGTGTGTGTCTGTGTCCTGTTGTCATGGAAACATGCTGCGGGGTTTTGCACTCCAGCAGCGGGGTGGTGCCATGTTGCATCGTGGGTTTGTAGTCCATGTCTTTAGCTGGTGTCCATGGACTCCATGTTGGCGGAGCTGGAGTCTCTCTGGATGGAGTCGAAGATGGCTGCCAGCTCCTGATTGGACGAGATCTGGGACTGGAACTCCGACATCAGCGGTGACTTCTCGGCCTCCGGGATTGTCAGCAGCGCCACGACAGCTCGCATCGCCGACCGCTTCAGCTCGTCCTGCTTCTCGAACTCCTGCTTCACCGAGTTCGCCTTCACCTGCGGGGACACCAGAGACTCTTAAACTCCGCTGCTGGAGGACCGAACATCTACAGGGCTGTTGTTCATAAACACGAGTTAAAGGGGTTTTGTGATTCTAACAGGACTGGAGCAAACAAGCTTGTCCAAATAACAACATCCATCAACCAGAAAGGAGGAGGTTCTGTATTCGTACCTTGGTGGTGCAGGTGGCTCTCAGCGGTTCCACCAGTCTGTCCAGTCTCTGTAGAACAGCACTGGGACACAAGGACGACAGTCTGGCCAGCATCAGGAAGGTCAGCATCTAACAGAACAGCAACAACAAGTCACATTTTGACACTAATTAATATTTCAATGCTTTTCTATGGGGGGTTTCTTTCCTTCAGTAAATAGAACAGATAGATATTGACCCCATGTTGGCCCATTTCTTAACCCCTTGCTGTGCCCCTTATCTGGGCCATTTGTTGGACCCCTTGTTGGCCCACATGTAGGGACCAACGTAGGATCCCTTGCTGCCGCACTTGTTGGACCCCAATTTGGCACAATGTTGGGCCCCATGTTGGACCATTAGTTAACCACTTGTTGGTCCAATTGTTGTGTCCCGATCTGGCCCATTTTGGCCCTAATGTAGGACCCCCTTGTTTGTACACTTGACGGACCTCTATTTGGCCTCATGTTCGGCTCCATATTGGATTCCATGTTGGACCCATTTTCTGGTACATTTGTTAACCCCTTGTTAGTCTCCTTGTTCGCCCTCTTGTTGTGTCCCTATCTGGCCCTTTTGTTGGACCCCTTGTTAGTCCCAATGTACACTGAACGTAGGACCACTTGTTGGCCTCGACTGTGTCCCCTGCGGGCTACCTTGATGTCGTAGTGGTCCTTCAGGCCGTCCTCCACGTGGTTGAGGAAGGTGAAGATATCGAGTCGGTCCAGGCAGCTGTCCAGCAGAGTGTACATGCACTCGAACGCAGCCTTCCTCAAGTCCAGACCGTCATCCACTGTGTGTTTGAATGGACCCATCTCCACCTGTACAGAACCGGGACATCAGTCACACACCTGAACCACATCCACCTTACCAACATCTACCTGATCTTCCAACACCTGTCTCAGGGTGCATGACCATTCTGTGAAAGTTCTGTGAAGGTTCAAGTTTGCAGACCCTTCAAAAGGCGTTCAGGGAACCACCAAACAGTAACCTTCAGAGAATGTTCCCTGAAGGTTATTTTGTTTGTTTGTTCACAGAACCAGTAAATGGTAACCTTTAGGGGGCCTTCAGGCTTGGAGGTACCCTAACGATTACAGCATTTTTTGTTTTGGGAACCATCGGAGAGTAATCTTCAGAGAATGTTCCCTGATGTTGGAATGTCAGGAAACATTCCATCAAGGATCCCTGAAGGTTAAGGTTTGCCAACCCAACAAGGAACACTCCCTGAATGTTTCCCGATGGTAACTGTTTGTTCATTGAATCAGCAACCAGTAACCTTTAGGTAACGTTCCGCCTACAGTTCCCCGAAGATTACCATTTGCCAAGCCTTTAGGGAACGGTTCCTTGAACATTCCCTGATTGTTACCGTTTGCATGAGTGCTCACCTCTCGGATCAGCTCCTTCCGGACTTTAGTCTCATTGTAAAGTTGTGGTAGAACAGAGTCCAGCAGCTCTCGGATCAGACTGGGCTTGTTGTGGGCAGCAGAGTTAAACGTTACCAAGGCAACACGTCGTACGTTCAGGTCCGGATCCTCCAGAGTCTTCAGGAAATCACCTGGGAACAAACAGCCAATCGGAAGACATGGTTAGCGGGGCAAACATTACCTTCATCTCAGTCAACTTGATTTTTTTGTGACTGTTCTTAAAGAAAATATTAGAAGTTTTACTGATCTATATGTAATCATTTGGATATTTTTTGGATTTTTTTTGGAAGATTTTTACTTATTTTTTTAAAAAATATTTACTAGAATTTTCTTACCAAATTTGGGGGATTTTTTTTTTTTTTTTTTTTTTTTTAAATAAAATTTTTATGGGAAACTTTTAAGGAATTATTGGAATTTTCTTCCCAAAGGTTTTGCAAATTTTCAGAAATTTGGGGAAATTTTTTTGCTGAATTTTTGGATTTTGTCAGACAAGAAAACAATATTTTTTGGTTCCCGTAAATGAGGGCAACAGGAGGGTTACCTATGCAGTTCTTCAGCAGCGGGTCGATGGGTTGAGGTTGGTCAGAGATGGTGAACTTTACCGCCGTTACCACGGAGCTCCTGGCGTACGATGAACCTGCAACACAAAGAAAAACAGATTCAGGAATCAATCAATCAATCAAACAACAGAAGTACTAAGGAGCCGAGAGGTGTTGTTGATTAAAAAAGGGAGCAGCTTCTTAAGACTTCCTATCGGTGGAGGTGTTTACCTGACAGCAGGTATCCTTTGAGGCGGGGCAGCAGGGTTTCGGGGTCGATCAGCGTCAGTTTTCCCAAACATTCGGCCACGACGTTCCTGGTTCCTTCCTCCTGACACTCGCAGTGTTTGAGCAGCAGCGACCAAACCGACTCCACGTAGGGCTTCAGTCCGGACACCGACGCCGAACCTCCACACGGAAACACACAAATTAAAACCCGACAAACACAACAAACTGGTTCATTAATGGAGCGAGCGAGCTGCCGTCCTCACTGATGATCTCTTTGAGCGAGTGCAGCAGCAGGTACTGCCTCTTGGAGGAGGAGATCTCCTGCAGGACGAAGGGCAGATATTCCGGAAGGTTCCCCACCGCGATGCTGCCGAGAGCGTATGAAGCCGCCGACTTCACCTGGAACACAAACGGCTGAGTTAACGACCACCAAACAGGCAGTTAATAAACAGATATTGGTGTGGCGCCACCGTCTTCAAAGTTCACGAGTTCTTGGTTGGAATCTCGGCCATCCAGACTGTTGTGGCGGAATACTCCACTGCTTTCCCACATTTTCTGTTTTTACTGTAACTACCAGGGGCGATCAGAAAGTTTAGAGATTGCGTTCTTGATTTGAATTTAGCCAGCGTCCCCATTAAAGCAACACTCTGCTCTAAGTGCTCCTGTAATGCTTTTTGCAATAAATGCTGAATCTGTGTAAAAACGGTGTAAAAACGACAACTCTTCAACTGGAATTTCATTTTGAGAAAGAAGTGTCACAACCACGTTACTGTTTTTTCTCAGGTCTTGCAGACAACTAGAGTCTTTATTTGTGGTTGTTTTGTGTCTCCTTGTGGTCATTTAGCGTGTCTTTCCAAATGTTTTGTGGCCCTTTTTTTCTCCTCTCTTTGGTCTGTTCAGTCCAATTTGTGGTTGGTTTGCATCTCTTGGTCTTTGCTTTGTGTCTCGTTGTCGTCATTTTTTGTCTCTTTGTGCCTCTTTGTTGTCATTTTGTCTCAATTTCTGGTCATTTTGTGGTCATTTTGTGTCTCTTTGCGGTCATTTTCTGGTCTCTGTGGTCATTTTGTGCTTCTTCGTGGTCAGTTTGTGCCTCTTTGTGGTCATTTTGTGTCTCCTCGTGGTCATGTTGTGAGTCTTTGGGGTCATTTTGTGTCTCTCTGTGGTCACTTTGTGCCTCTTTGTGGTCATTTTGTGAATCTTTTGGGTCATTTTGTGTCTCTTTGTGGTCATTTTGTGTCTCTTCGTGGTGATTTCGTACCTCTTTGTGGTCATTTTGTGTCTCTGTGGTCATTTTGTGAATCTTTTGGGTCATTTAGTGTCTCTATGGTCATTTTGTGCCTCTTTGTGGTCATTTCGTACCTCTTTGTGGTTATTTTTTGTGTCATGGTCATTTTGTGCCTCTCTGTGGTCATTTTGTGAATCTTTTGGGTCATTTTGCGTCTCTTTGGGGTAATTTTATTGTCTGGTTTTGATACTTTGTGTCTCTTTGCTGTCACTCTGATCATGAGTGATGATCCCCAACATGAAACTCAGATAAATTTGACAGAATTTAACATTTGCTTTTTGTGTGAATTTGAGATTCTAGGGTGAAATAAAAAATGTGCACCAAATGGTCAGAACTGGAGCGTTGCAGGAGCACTGGGAGCAGTGTAAGACTACTTCAACAGGTGCCAGATTTAAATCAGGTATAGTTCTTGCATTTTATAGGTGCAGTTCCTGACCACAACTTGAATATACTATATAAATGTATTAAATATGATACAAACTTTCCGATTAACAGCTGAAGAGCAGTGCAAGGCTAAAACAACCCAAAGTTTCTGCCATTTGTCATCATGTGAGAAGAAGAAAAGTAGCAATAAACTAACATTTATAGCTTGAAAACTTAATTTTAATCACTCGACTGCATGTTTCGCCTTCACTTATTCTGGAATTAGACGTTAAATGATTAACAAAAAGACTAAACAAAGCTGCAAACTTTCCAAAACCACATCTAGATCCATCGGTTCCTGGATGAAACGCCGTTACCTCTTCGCTGGAGGACGAGAAGGCGTCCAGGATGACGGTCTTGAGCTCCGGTTGGCTGCTGAGGTCCACATGGTGTCCGACTTCGCCCAGCGAGAGCAGAGCGAGCAGTCGGATGGAGTCAGTGGAGCGGCTGTTCTTCACGTCCTGCCGGCCCGGAGGGAGGAACAACAAAACCACACGGTGTGAAAAAAACGAGGTCCGAGACAATTAAAAGCAGACGGTTTGTTTGTTTGTTCTTTCAGCTGCAGTGAACATCTCTGTGAACGTTCCGCCGGTGTTAAATGAGCCGGAAAACCAACGGAAAAGGAGCTAAAAGGAAGAAAGCGAGCAGAAAATCTAATTACACGACAACAGGTTTGGTGTCTTTTAATCCTCGGAGCCTCAGAGATGCAAATTCTCATCCCGTCTACTCAGTCATAATTGCATTAAACTGCCTGATTTCACCTTTTTAATGACGCCAGTTCGCTTGTCTGTGCAGAAAAATGTCAGATTTAAATTATAATTTCAACCTGCATTATCTCCACAGACATCACTGTCTTTAAAATGACTTTTTTAAGCTCATAAGCTTATTTTAGCACAAAAATTGAACAAATATCACAAAATAGAGCTTTATATTGGTGCTTCTCATAGATTTATATGCACTCAAGTAATAAAACTATAAAGACAGATCAATTTCCTGCACTTTTAGTCATTTTCTTGGTCATTTTAGCACAGATATCAACAAATATCAACAAAAAAAACCCAAAATAGACCTTTATATTGATCCTTCTGATATATTTAGACATATTCAAGTAATAATATTAAGACAGATTATTTTCCTCCATTTTTACTCATTTTCTTGCTCATTTTCACACAAAGTCCTTGTTTCATAATGTACGCAAAATCGAAATAAACAGCAGAATTTCAGCGCTTTTTGTGATAGTTGTTTTTGTGTAAGTTTTTGGAGCTAATTTCTGCTTTGTCACCAATGTAGTTATGAAATTACATCAAAGTTTGTGGGAAAAATAAACACAAAATGATGGATTTACTTTTTATCTTTGCAAATTCATATAATAATACAATATTCTATATTCTATTCTATATCTACTATAAAACTACTATAAAACCTATTTTTTCTTCATGTAAAGCCTAATATGAAAAATCTGCACGTATTATTAAATCAAATAATGGAAAATTTGAAAAGCTGAGATTATTCCGGCATAAAGAAAAGCAACAAAAATATGTTTGGTCCTTATAATAACCAAAATAAATGCATAAAAAGAAACAACCAGACTTTTATAAACATACAAGAATCAGTGTTTTGTATATTTAATAAAAGGATGATTTTTACCACCATATAGGATTTAAAAAATAAATAAATAAATAAATAAATAAATAAATAAATAAATAATTTGCTGTTAAATTGCATTTATAGCTGTTCAGAATTTATCCTCAATGTCACCCAAACCAAAATAAGCAGCAAAAATATGTAAATTTGGATTATTCTGCTAAAAATTATAGTTTTTTTCCCAGCAAATATGATAATTTCTTAGTTGTTTCCGTCACTTATCAAGCAGATTTCTGTAACGTTATATTTTCATCACATATTATTGCAATTTTGTTAATTTTTGTTAATTTGTTAATGTTAATTGGATGTTCTTTTGCACATTGGTTGCCTGATTTTCTTGAATCTAACACGTGAGCTACAGGATACCTTAAATTTCCCCATAAAGTATTGATATCTTTAAAAAATACTGAAAATATTCCAGGTTTTTAAGGCCTTCTAAGTGTTTTTTAAGTCGTTTCTCTCTGTTTCTGAGCTATAAAGTCTACTTAGAAGACGTTTATCTGCTTAGAAAGTCTCATTTTTATGTTTATCCGCAGGTTTATGGATGCTAACGTTAGTGCAGCAGCTAGCAGCAGGTTGTTGGACAGGTGTCTCACCTGGATGAACTGTCCGACCACGGCGGGGCCTTCGTTTGGACAGGCTCTGGTCAGGGCGGCCACACATTTAGCGATGGAGCAGTAGGCTTGTTTGTGAGGCAGAGCGGCGCTCTGGGAGTAAACGGGACCCGTTAGCATCCTCAGCAGGTCCATGTAGCCCAGACCAGGAGTATCTGTGGCCACCAGAGCCTGAACAGAGACACCAATAACACCGTTTGCAACAAGGTTCAGGGAATTCTACTTCAAGAATCCAAAACTTAGACTCAAAATAAAGAATTATGGTCTTTTTAGTGAACCACAAACCCAACAATAAGGTTTAAAGGGATGTTATCTTTAAGAATCACCATTTATTAGAACCAGAAACCACGTTTTAACTTTCAACCAAAATAAAACGTGACTGAATTGAATAAACTTTGGGTTGTGGAGTTAAAATAATTAGTTGCAGCCCAACAATAAATCTTCACCAAAACAAATTCCATTGGAAAAAGCTCCAATTTAAAGTCCGGAAGATGAACTAATTGAGATTTTTAGCTCAGATTTTGGTCACCTCCTTTAAATTTCACAATCAGGATGAATTTCTGTCAGATCGGTTGTGATGTTTAGATGAAATAACTTCTAAATTCTGTGATTGCAGCTTCTTAAATGTGAATATTTTCTGGTTTCTTTCCTCCTCTGTGTGACAACCCTGAAGATCTTTTTTTTGAGTTAGAGAACAATTAGTTGAATAATTGAGAAAATAATGACAGATTAATAACAAAAATTAGCTGCAACCCAACAATAAACCTTCATCAAACCAAATTTAATTGGAAAAAGTTCTAATTTAAAGCCCAATAGATGAGTTAATCCTGATTTTTAGCTCCAATTTTGGTCGCCACCAGCAGATTTTTGTATCAGTATTTAGTTTTGTCAGATCAGTTATCATGTAAAGATTCTTTCCTAGTTTGTAGCAGCAGAGAATGAATAAATTAACATGAATAAAAGATTAATCAATCAGTCATCAACTGCGAAATTAATCTTTAACTACTTTAATAATCAGTTTGAGGAGTTTCTTAAAGAAATAAAGTCTAAATTCTGTGATTGCAGCTCCTTAAATGTGAATATTTCTGTTTCTCTCCTCCTCTGTGACGCTAAACTGAAGATCTTTTGATTGATGAGTTAGAAAACAGATTAACTAATTGAATAAATAATGACAGATTAATTAATTAATCTTCATCAAAGTCCCTTGGAAAAAGTTCCAATTTAAAGCCCGACAGATGAATTAATCCTGATTTTTAGGTCTCCTCCAGCATGTTTTGTCTGGACTTTTATCCCGAAATAGAATCAGTTAATCGCAGCACTACCTTTATTAAAGAAAAACTAAAAATTAAAACTAAAATGCTGCAAACACACCAGTTTGTATTGGCAGCAAATGAATTAATAACCATAAAAGGAAGACTATAAAGCCAATCGCTAAAAAAAGTTCCAATTTAAAGCACATTAGATGAATTAATTAGCTCCGATTTTGGTCACCACCAGCAGATTAATGGATAAATGTACTTATTTATGATATATATTATTTATAAATAAGTCAACAATTTTAGAAAGTAGTTTTGTCTAAAAAAAAAAAAAAAAAAAAGGTCTAAATTCTGGGATTGCAGCTTCTTAAATGTGGATATTTTCTGGTTTCTTTGCTCTTTTATGACAGTAAACTGAAGATCTTTGCACAAAACAAGACATTTTTAGAAACCGACCAACATTTTCCACCATTTTACAGCCAATAATCATTAAAATAACCCTGAATTGTTGCGTTCTACCTGGTAGAAGTCCAGCATGGCGGCCAGCGCTCCTCCTTGCAGCAGCGGGGATCGAACCAACGCTATGAGCTGCTGCAGGATGTTTCCACCGCTCAGCTGACCCAGCGACGACGGGTGGGTGACCGCCAGCGTGGACAGGAAGCTCAGCGCCATCTGGGAGACGTGCATGTCGCTCTCTGAGATCAGAGGAGGAAGCTCGGCCAGGACGGCGTCCACCATCACCGGAGTCACCGCAGAGCTGCAGCAGGGAGGCGGATAGACGGGTAAATTAGACGTACGATAAGAATTAAAACCCTTAGAGTCCCCGAAGCATCATCATGGATACAAACATCACAATCTGAGGATGGATACAGAACAAATGGAACCAAAACTCAACACTATCAGAGGAGAATCTCAAACAATCTCTGTTTCTAAATCTCACAGCCAGAAGAAACATTCAGCAGAGTTAGAATATTAAAAAGTGTCCTCTCTATAGATGGTCCTGGTTTCTTCTTTCATTCTCTAGGACTTGTTCTGACCAGCCACACATCATGATATGAGCCTTAAAGTTTACCCAGAATGCACTTTTTAAAGTTTTCTCTGGCCCCATAACTACACAGTCCCACCTCCATGCTTCACTGTCAAGACTATGCATTCACTGGTAGTCAGGAAAGACACAAAGCAACCAGAAATAGACACAAAGCAACCAGAAATAGACACAAAGCAACCAGAAATAGACACAAAACAGCCAGAAATAGACACAAAACAAACAGAAATAGACTCAAAATAACTAGAAATATACACAAAATAACCAGAAATAGACACAAAACCTTTGAAAGTTTGTTCAAAAATCATTTTTTAAAGTTTTCTCTGGTGAATGATCAGCAAATATAAACTCATCCAGGGAACCAATGATTGGAGGACAATCATAGACATTAAACTGTTGCAGTTTTACTGTTCAAACTACTATACATCCCATAATACTGATGCTCAAAGTTGATTATAGAGAAAACAACAGAATTCAGATATAGTCTTTAGATTGTGACAACTGGATGGATGTAAAATGAATCCTTCTTTTGTCAATTTCAGCTCTTTTTGTGTTGATTTTGTCATTTTGTGATCACTTATTGTGTCTTTGTGTCCATTTTTGTGGTGATTTTGAGTCTTTTTGTGGCAAAAATTACTCAAGATTTCTAACGACAAAAAACAGATTTTAGTGACACCTGGATGTAAAACTGATCTGGTGTCAGTTTTTAACCAAAACTCAGATGTGTTTCTCCTCCTAAATGTCATGGTTCTATCTGCTGGACTGATGAAGTTCTGAGGCTCAGAAATGATGGAAAAACTCCATTAAACTGATAAATCTGGATCCACCTCTATGGACTTCAAGGACCTGGAACTCTGGAAATATTCCCAGTGTGAAGGTAGAACTCTGATCATTGATAAAGTTACTGGAGATGAAGAACCAGATGGTTCTTTAGGGTAATTTTACATCTTTTTGTGGTTATTTTGGGTCTTTTTGTGGAATATTCATGTATTATTGTGGTGATTTTGGTTCTTTGGGGTTTTTTGTGGTAGTTTTGGTCCTTTTTATGGTGATTTTGGGTGTTTTTCCTGGCATATTTGAACATTTCAAAGTAGTTTGGGCTCTGTTTAAGATGATTTTGTGTCCTGTTGTGGTAATCGTGGCCGTTTTTATGATTATTTTGCAAGGTTTTTGGGACAAATTTGAGTTTTTGTTGAAATTTCACCGTATAGTGGTAGTTTTGGTCCATTTCATGAGAAATTTGGCCATTTTTGTGGTGATTTTCCATGTCTTCGCTGGCATATTTGAACGTTTGGGGGTAATTTTGGCTCTTTTTGGGGCAATTTTTTTTAGTTTTTTGTGCCGAACTTGAGTTTTTGTCTCAATTTCACCTGTTCTGTGGTAATTTTGGGACTTTTTGTGCTGATTTTGGGTGTTTTTCCTGGCACATTTGAAGCTTTCAGGGTAGTTTTGGCTCTTTTTGGGTGACATTTTTCTTGTTGTGGTAATTTTGCTCATTTTTGTGGTAATTTTCCAGCTTTAGTTATTTTTGTTGAAGTTTTTACCAGAACTCAGATGTGTTATTCCCCCTAAAATGTCATGTGTCAATTGGTGATAAATCTGGACCTACCTCTATGGATTTCAAGGACCTGGAACTCTGGAAATACTCCCAGTACGAAGGTAAAACTAAAGTTACTGTAGATAAAGATTCAGATGGTTGTGAGGAGGTTTAGGTTGGAGGTTCTGATTGGTTCTCCCCAGACTGATCCAGGTGTTTCTTACCTGTAGTTTCTGAGCAGGATGTCCAGGGCAGCCAGCGTGCAGAGCTTCAGCGCTCGCTGGTTCTTGCGGAGGAACGAGGCGAGGATGGGAACGGCGTCGGGGAGAACCGGCCTCAGATCGATCTTCAGCGGGGAGCCGGCGATCAGCGTCAGAGCTGCGGGTAAACACGCGTGTCATTAACGTCATGCCTGTGAAACACCGTGCCACCAATCTGAGGCGTTCTCTGGTCGGACTCACCTTTGACCGTCGTCAGTCTTGTGATCTCATTCTTCAGACGTTCTAAGAAGATCAGCAGCGTTCCTGGAAGTTCGTTGGGCAGACGGTCACCTGCACCAAGAAACAGGAAGTCAGAACAGGGAAGTCGCATCACATGACAGATGACATCACATCACGTGACCCGAGGACAGGCGGTGGTTACCTAGGTTACAGATGATCTGCCCCATACAGGAAATGGCTCGTTCTTTCACTTCCTGGTCGATGTCGGCGGCTTTCAGGCGACGGATCGTGCAGGTGAACAGGTCGTTGATGTAGGGGGAGGGGTCGAAGCTGTCGGAGCCTTCTGATTGGTTGTCCAGAGGTCGGATCACCTGGAGGAAACGGAGCAAATCAGAATAAAACCACCAGCAGCAGTGAAGCGTGAAAAGGCGGCTTCAGGTTCGATTCCCACCTTGACGAGCTGCTGAGTGACCAGCAGGGCTTCAGACGTGATCTTGTAGAACGGGTCGCCGACGCAGGCGACGACGGGCGGGACGAGGGCGGGGACGTGGGCGTGGAAGGCGTGGGCGGGATGAGTGACCATGATGACGTGGAGGCAGGCCAGAGCGTCAATCTTCAGGTTGGAGCTGCTCGACTTGTCGTTCAGAGAGAAGATGATGCCTGAAAAACAAACCAGACGACTTAAAAAAAACACCACAGAAAACCCTCAAAAATCTGATCGGACAATCAGTAGAAAGGCTGTTTGTTGTAATTTTTTAGGTTTACTTGAGTAGCAGTTATAGTAGTAGTGGTAGTGATAGTAGTACCTGGTATTAGTACTGGGATATGCTGAGTCAGAGCTCCTGGCAGGACGTTCACCAGTTCAGTCAACATGTTGAAGCAACACTGACGGGTTTTGACGCTTTTCTCCTTCAGCTGCTTGTGAAGAGCTTTAACTATCATCGGAACCTGCAGAGGACGAGAGACATCCACAGATAGAGGCAAAAAGAGAGAGTAAAGACGATAAAATCAAAACATTCTGAAAACCGTCCAATAGTGACACCTGCTGGACGAAACACCAAACTGCAACACACCGATTTATGGATCAATAATTTCTGTGGTGTGGTTTCTACAAGTCATCTATCCTGAAATACCGCCTGGAGAGTTTTTATTATCCCCTCAGAGTTATTTATGTTTCATTTCACCAGAATGGAGTAAATCCTCCACGGTTACTTTTATCAGGGCAGCACCTGCCCTTCAGTAAACACGGGTTCAGTCTTTGTATTTTTGCCATTCTGGACCATGAAGAAATAATAACCTTTAAAATAATAAATGACACCTTGAAAATTGTTTTGATGCCTTAACTTTCGTATAATGGCTAATGGTATATTGTTTATGCTTAAAAAAAAAAAAAAGCTCATGTAGTGCTGTTAAAGCTAAAGCAGCAGCTATAATTAGCTTGTTTATGCTAATATAGTGGTTAATTTTTATCTTGTTTACATTTACAAAGCAGCTAATGTTATGTTGTTTAAGCTATAATTAACTTTTTTATGGTATTAATGTGGCTAATGGTATCTTGTTTATGCTCAAAAATCAGCTAATGTTATGCCCTTTAAGCTAACGCAGCAGCTATAAATTACCGTGTTTATGCTAACATAGTGGCTAGTAGTGTCTTGTTTAGGGTTAGAAATGTAATGCTGTTCAAGTTAACGCAGCAGCTATAATTACCTTGTTTATGCTAATGTAGTGGCTAATAGTATCTTGTTTGGGCTTATGAAGCAGCTAATGATATGCTGTTTAAGCTAACGCAACAGTTACAATTGCCATGTCGAGGCGAACACAGCAGCTATCATATTCAAGCTAATGTTTCAGCTAATGGTATCTGCTTTTGGCTAACAAAGCAACTGAAGTTATGTCGCTGAGGCTAACATAGTGGCTAACACTATGTTATCTGAGCAAACAAAGCAGTTAATGCTGTCAGTCTAAATTAACACATCAGCTAACCTTATCTCATTTAGGCTAACATAGCGGCTAACATCATGTTCTTTAGGGTAGCGCAGCAGTAGCAGAGCATCAGTTGGGTGATGCTCATAATGCTAGTAGCTACGATCACCCCTGCTCAGCCTGGCACATAATAGAGGTAACAGTGTTAGCAGAGTTAGTGCACCGTGTATGCAGCAGTCCTTTCTAAATGAATCCATCCCGTTTCCTTTACCTGGCTCTGCAGCATAGTTAACGGCGTGTCTCCCTGCTCCATGGCGTCTGGATCAGCCAACCAGCTCTGAGCTGGTCTGGTCTGTTTCAGCAGCGACAGGTAGGCATGAAAAACATCGGCCTTCACGTTCTCCTCCCTCTCCTGAACACAGACAGGAAGGTCCGGTCAGAAATACACCATCTATACACGTTAGCTTCACAGTAAAGTTAAAGCAGTGACGTGACGACAGTTTGTTGCTACCTTGAAGCGACAGACGAGTGCAGGAGAAACTGAGCGATAAAACTCCGGCAGCATCTCGTGACGAGTCGAAACGACGGCGTCGAGACATTTGGCTGCCGCCCTTCGGACCTTCCAGCTCATGTCGTCGTCGTCGCTGTACTCATCGTCACTTCCTGGACGGACAGAAAGACATCATGTTATTAAACCTTCAAAAGCTAAATGTAAGGATTTCATTTAAGGATCTTAAACTTTACAAAACAGCTTTAAGATCGTCCAGGCTAATCGCATTTCATCTAAGCTAGCATTGCGGCTAACTTAATCTTGTCGAGGCTAAAACAATAGTCAGGTTTTTCTTGTTCAGGCTAGCCTAGTAGCTAATGCTACCTTGTTTAGGCTAACATATCAGCTTATGTTATCTGTCTAAGGTTACAAATCCAGTCTTGTTATCACTAACTCAGCAGCTGACGTCAGTTTGTGAGGGTTAATATAGAGACAATGTTATCTTGCTTAAGTTAGCACGGCAGCTAATATAAGCTTTTAAAGGCTAATATAGTGACAAACTATCTTCTTTAAGCTAACATAGAAAATTAGGCTATCTTGTTAAGGCTAATATAGCAACTAAAGCTATCTTGTTTATGCTAACATAGTAACGAAGGTTATCTTCTTCAGGCTAACATAACAATTAAGGCTATCTTGTTTAGGCGAACATAGCAGCTAAGGTTATCTTGTTTAGGCGAACATAGCAACTAAAGCTATCTTGTTTAGGCTAACACAGCAACTAAAGCTATCTTGTTTAGGCTAACATAGAAACTAAGGTTACCTTATTTAAGGTAGAACAGCAACTAAGGTTACCTTGTTCAGGCTAAACATAGCAACTAAGACTATCTTGTACAGGCTAACATTGAAATTAAAGTTATCTCATTCAGGCTAACATAATAACTAAGATTATCTTGTTTAGGCTAACATAGCAGCTAAGGTTATCTTGTTTAAGCTAACACAGCAGCTCAGGTTATCTTAGTCCGTGGTGTTAGCTAGCTAGCTAATCTGCTCTGGGTTCTACTTCAGTACCTTGGTAGTCTTCATCGTTCTGCTCGGCGTCCATGGCGTTGTCGTCCTCGTCTTCGTCGTCAAAGTTGTAGTTGGGGTCGTAGGTCAGGTAGCGCAGGCAGATGGAGATGACGGTGGGAACATGGGGGTAAACTTCTTTAGGACACCTGTAAACAAACACCAAAATATCAAACAACAACCAGCAGCACCTCAACAGTCCTGTGGATCTTTATTTACGACGTCTCACCTCCTGACGAAGGACTCGAAGGCCTGGATGCAGTACTCTCTGAGCTCGTCGTCGTCCACGTTGCAGAACTTGACGACCAGCGGGATGATCTTCTCCAGATACTCCCCTGAACAGAGAAACGGCGGGTCAGAGCTGAGAGGGCTTCAGGTTTCTAGAAACTCAAACACCTCAACACTGCAAAAACTCAAAATCTTACCAAGCCTATTTGTCTTATTTTTAGTCAAAATGTCTCATCCCACTGGATTTAAGATAAATTCACTTAACAAGAGACATTTCAGCAGATGGAGGGACTTGTTTTAAGACAATGCATCTTAAATATCTTAAGTCAAACAATCTTGAAATTATCTTGTTTTGAGTTGAATTTTACAAGAAAACTCAAAATAACTTTAACCCCGTGTCATCCTGCGAGTCAAATTAACCCGTTCTAAAGTTTGAAAATGTGGAAAATGATATGTATTTTAACAGTGAAACTTCTGATGTCCACATTTTCAACATTTTTGAACATTTTTTGGTGGAAAAAAAGAAACGTTTCTTAATAACATTCACATAAAAATCAACCAAAATCCAGCTAATTTCGCTGGATTTTG
This sequence comes from Amphiprion ocellaris, assembly GCF_022539595.1. NCBI lineage: Eukaryota > Metazoa > Chordata > Actinopteri > Pomacentridae > Amphiprion > Amphiprion ocellaris. The sequence continues at coordinate 2,215,566 of NC_072786.1, forward strand.
GTTGATTTTTATGTGAATGTTGTTAAAGAAAATATTAGAAGTTTTACTGATATATATGGAATCACTAGATATTTTTAGTATTTTTTTTTTTGAAGGTTTTACTCATTTTTTGAAAATATTTACCAGAATTTTCTTGCCAAATTTTGGGGATTTTTTTTTAAATAAAACTTTTAAGGGAAACTTTAAAGGAATTATTGGAATTTTCTTCCTCAAGATTTTGCAAATTTTCAGAAATTTGGGGGATTTTTTTGCTGAATTTTTTGATTTTTTTCAGACAAGGAAACAATATTTTTTGGTGCCTGTAAATGAGGACAACAGGAGGGTTAATGCATCTCAAATTAGGAGGTTACATGAAAGACAAAATCTATTTTTGAGTAAAAAACTGCCTTTTTTTTTTTTTTAAAAGCATATCTGGCTTATTTTAAGACACCTAAACTTGACAATCCTGGTAAAATAGAGCTTAAAATAAGTTTTCCCAGCTAATTTTAAGATCTCAATATTCTAAATATCATATCTTATTTCTAGAAATCTTACCAAGCCATTTTTCACTTGTTCTACTGGCAGATTTTTTCACTTATTTCAAGGTAAAAGTTGCTTGAAATAAGTTTTTTTCTTGTTTTGAGAGGGGCATTTTTTCCAGTGAAGAACCTCACCGATCCTGTGTCCGGCCTGTCTGCTGATGGCCGCCGTGCACTGGATGTAGGTTCTGGTGGTGGACATGTTGTCGTTGCGGCCCAGCTCCGTCAGAAGGTGCTCGATCAGGTCGATGAAGACCAGGTTCCCGCAGGACATCACCAGGTGGCCCAGAGCCATGATGGTCCTCTGAAAGAGGAAGCAGAAGAACCAAGAGCTTCGTCTACATGAACTACAGCCGGAGTGGGAGGTTCTGGAGGTCTGAGGTTCTGGAGGTGGATCGTACCTTTCTGACAGCCAGTCTGGGGGAGGTGAGCTGAGGAAGCAGACAGCTGAGGATGGAGGGATGGAAGTTCACCAGCAGACCTCCCTGTCTGCAAACACAAACACACAATTCATGAATCAGCTCCTATTAATGCTCCAACTGATGGAGTTTCTGGGCTTTTTTACTGCCATGCTGCATTTATTTTATTCATCCAGTAGGTTGGACTTTCCTCTCAGTCTAAAGTTGTCCAAAATAATTAAAAATTTTAACAACGTAACATAAAATTGTTTTTAAAAAATGGCCTAAAAATGGTCCAAATTAACTCAAAATTCACCTAAAATAACTTCAAACTTGTCAAAACTTTGAGTCTCTACAGACAATTTGAATAATTTTGGACAATTTTTAGTCCAGTTTTAAGTCTCTGCTCCTCATCAGTAGAAAGATGTTTCACCATGCTGAATGTATCTCCAACAACCTGCTCCTCCGTTCAGTGTTTTTGAGCCGTGCTGCATTTACTTTATTCATCCAGTAGCTTTGAGTTTCCTATCTCCCTGGAGGTCATGTGCAGTCACTCAAACGGGCACAAAATTGTTCAAATATCAAGAAAATCTGTCCAAAATGACGAATGGTGAAACAAGAGTAAAAATGCTGGAACAATGATGTTAATTTTGTGAACCTGACATCACTCTAACGCAGTGGTTCCCAACCTGTTTGGCTTGGAGCCCCCCCCCAAAAAAAAACCCCAAAAAACCCAAAAAAAACAAAAAGCAAAGAACACCCCATAAGTACACTACAAAACTTAAGAGGGAAGTTATTGAATTGTATTACTAATCTGAAAATTCCCTAAAATTATTTTAAAAAAGTAATATTTTATATCAAACCAAGAGTTCAAGAGTTGTACTCTGACGAGGAGGAGAGAGTTTATGGCTGCAGTAAATTTGTTGAATATTTGTGTCTCTTCGCTGTTTGCAGCGGTTTTGCATTTTGCAGACAGTCCCTGTTCACTCGTCTCACAACCAGCTGCTCATAGACACCAATGTTATTTCTGCAGCTGGAAAGACAGATACTTTTGATTAAACTGGGCTTGTAGCACATTGTCTACCTTACAACGATGGAAAAGAGTTTAGACAACGTATATCTCATGAGTTATTGATGCCGGAAGTCCGAATTTGTGAATGTCTTTCCGACTTTACCGAACTGTGTTTTATTTCCCGACGATGCCGTAATTCGCTGGCTTCATGCTGTCATTTACGAGCATTTCACCAAAAATAACATAATTCTGTTTTGTCCTTTAATAAAACCAAATTTAAGGTAACTCTGGAGGTCTAGCTGGAGTTTTTAGGTACTGATGAATCTTCACTCGTTTTGCGTTTTTCAGACACCGTTTCCGTCAGTAATTTTCTAACTGTAACACAAACTAATGAATCTGGATGAACTAGAGGCAACCTGGAGAAAGACCAAATAAATGTGTTTTTAAAATGTTTTAGAAGTAGACTTGTGATGACACAGTGAGTCTGTTACTCTGATTTTATCCAGAATGTAAAAATCTATTTTTTATAACATCACAGCCTCAGAGCAGACAAAGCTTCGCGAGCCCCCCTTAGATCTCTGGCGCCCCCTCTGGGGGGGCGCGGACCCCAGGTTGGGAACCAGTGCTCTAACGTACCTGCAGAGCATGTCGGCCATGATGTCCAGCGCCTCCAGCTGGACGGACACGTCTTCCTGTTTGGCGATGGCACTGGTCAGACGACCCGTTATCTTCTTACAAACACTGGCAGCTAAAGCAGAACCTGAGGAGGGAAACGGTGGAACATCAGCAGAGACATAATCTGCAAACATTCTGGCATTTCTGAAGCACAAATAGGTAAAAATTAAGTCCAATATTAGTAGATTTTTACAACTAAGAGACACATTTTACTGCGTTCTTTGTCAGAAATCTGCTCCAGTTTCCGTTTGCATCGTTTTTTTGGCAAAAAAGTCAAAAATATGACAAGACAAAAGGTAAAAAATGATGAAATTCTGTAGTTAAAAGTCAAATTTTGAAAGACAAAAGATGAAAATTCTGAGATAAGATGTCAAGATTTTGCAGTTAACAGTCAAAATGATGTGATTTACGGGAAAAATTGATATAACAGGTGAACTTTATGACCTAAAAAGTCAAAATTATCGTAAATCTGAAAGATTCTGACATGAAAAGCAAATATTATGCAGATAAACAGCCAAAAGTATGAGATAAAACATAGAAGATCTGAGAAAAAAGGTCAAAACTATGGAATACAAGGTTGAAATTTTGCAACTGAAAGCCTAAATTATGCATTACATGGAGAGGCAAAATTGTGTGATAACAGAGGACATTTTTGATTAAAAAGTCAAATTACAAGTAAAACTTAGAACTTCTAAGATAAAAAGTAAAAATAATAAAGATTACGTGATAAAAAGTCAAAATTACAGATCAAAACAGAAATTCTGAGATAAAAGGTCAGAATTGTGATGTTAACAGTCAAATTTTAAAAGGTAAAACACAAAAATTATGATAAAAGGTTAAAATTTTGCAGCTTACAGAGACAACAGGTGAAATTTGCAAGATTAAAAGTCAAAATTATGAGATAAAAAGTCAAAATTTTTAGAAAAAAGTCAAAATTAATAGAAAAAAGTCAAAATGAGACAAAAAGTCAAAATTATGAGATAAAGTCAAAATTATTAGAAAAAAGTCAAAATTATGAGACAAAAAGACAAAATTATGAGACAAAAAGTCAAATTTAAGAGATAAAAAGTCACAATTATGAAATAAGTCAAAGTTATGACTAAAACAGAAACTCTGAGATAAAAAGTAAATAATATGGAGATAAAATTCTATTTGACCATTACAGTGGCTGGTAGTTAGTATAACGTGGTGTATTAGTGGTGATAGGTGAAGTATTTGCAGTATTTTATACACAGAAAGAATCTATTTGCAGTATTATCCGCAGTATTATCCGCAGTATTATCCGCAGTATTATCCGCAGTATTATCTGCAGTATTATCCGCAGTACTCGTACCACTGGAGGCGGGCGGTAACTCTCCGATCACAGTTTTGAGTCCGATGGATGAAATGTCTCTGAGCTGCTCTTTGTCCGACAGCATGTTGGTGCAGAGCGTGTCGACGATCGTCTCCACCTGGTACTCCTTCACCTTACTGACCAGAGGCCCCAGGCTGGCGAAACAAACACACCCATCAGACAAATAAAACTGACCAGAGGCCCCAGGCTGGCGAAACAAACGCACCCATCAGATAAACACCCCCACTTTAAAACCAGAAAAACCAGTTGTCGTTGGGTTTTTACCATTTGACGGCCAGGTTCTGAACTTCTCCGTTCTTGTCTTCCAACAGTTTGAGAATCATCCTCACCACCTGCCAATAATTGTATTGATCAGTGATCGGAAACCAACACAAACGGCACCAATGATCCAGTGAAACCGGTTTGAACCAACCTTCCTCTCGCTGTCGTCGTCCAGTTTGATCGAATCTTTCTGCAGCTCCGTCATCAAGTCGTTTGTCGCCATAAACCTGCAAAAACACAAAACTTATCAATCAAACCTGCAGACGAATGATTAGAGATGATTAATCAATTAATTAGGAGCCTTTAAAGTTCAGAGACATCTAACAGAAATGTAGAGAAGTCCACAAAATGTTTATACAAAGGTACCAAAAGACCCTAAATAAACACAAGAAGATGCAAAACGATGCTAAAGACACTCAAAACGGCCTAAAAAAAAACCACAAAACCAACCACAGAGACACAAAACAATCATAAAAAACAAAAAGACACAGCAAAGCGCCATAAAAAGACACAAAACAATCACAAAATAACACTAAAACCCAGAAGACAACAAAAAATAAAACCCGAAAGAGACAAAATGACCACAAAATGATACAAAAAGCTCAAAAAAGACAAGAAGCAACCCAAATAAACACATTGGGATACAAAACAACAACAAAACAACCACAAAATGACACTAAAACCCAGAGGGCACCACAAAATAAAATCAAAGAGATACACAATGATACAATGACCCTAAAATGACACAAGAAGCCTCAAAAAGACAAGAAACCACCACAAATACACACATTAAGACACAAAACAACAACAAAAAGACACACAGTGATGCCAAATGCACATGACACAACCAAAAATAAACACATTAGGACACAAAACTACAACAAAACGACACTAAAACCAAGAAGACGACACAAAATAAAACTGAAAAGGCACAAAATGATCACAAATGAGCACAAGTGGATGCAAAACCACCACAAAAGCCCAAAAAAGACAAGAAACAACCACAAATAAACATATTAGGACACAAAATAAAAACAAAACCACACAAAACAACAACAAAAGGACAAAAACAACTAGAAAAAACAAAAAGGCACAGTAAAGCTCCATAAAAACACAAAAATGACTGCAAAAATATCTAAAATGATCACAAAAAAACACGACGACACAAAACAACCACAAAAAGACAAGAAACGACGACAAATACACACAAACGGTGCATGATAATATCCACACTTCCACACTATATTGTTTGTTAGAATAATACATCAACTGCAGTACTCCAGAAATACCTGAATATTCAACTACATCCACTGAGATTTTGCCTGTTTTTCTGGTTTTTCACCCACAATCCTTTGCGGTTACATCACACATGTAACAAGTATTAACAAGCTCCAGACCCCCAGAGAACAACGGTACCAGAAATACTGCAGGTACAGCATGTACTTTCAGCTGTACTACAAACTAAAACCTCAACATCTGATCAAGAAAACTAGCTTTGAATCCAACTTCACTGAAACTAATCAAACCTCCAGAACGTTTTATTATTTTTCCTGCATTCTAGTGGTAAAAACTCAAAATGATGCTTCTTTTTCTGTCTCCTGGAGGCCGCTGTCTTCTTCTTTACATCTGATCTGAGGTCAGCCGAGAGTTTGGGCTGAAAAAGGACGATGAGTGGAGCTGAACGTTCATCTATGAGCTCATGAAGGCCTCAGGTAAATAAACACAAACAACAACACAATTCTACATTTTCTCCTCCGTTAGCTTCTCAAATGTTCAGTAGCAGACGTGTTTAAAGTGTGTTTATAATATAAAATATAGAGAATAAGACGATTTATTCAAAAACTAAACACAAGGAGACGCAAAACCTTCAGAAAAATACAGAAATGAAGCCAAAAAGACACAAAATTACCACAAATAAACACATAAAGATGTGAAAATAACGATAAACCACTGACTTCCTGTAATTTAACAGAGATACGATCAGCTGATGGCAACACCTTCAAAACAGAACAAATCAACATCTGGAGCTCAGCGTTTCATTTATTTTAACAAATAAGTTTTTAAAAAATCCACTATAAAATCAACCAGCTCCAGTTACAGCCACACCTGTTAATTATTCTATTACTGCAGTTTATTTAGACGAGTAATCAGATAATTATTTCGTCAATAAATATATTACACAGCAGCTAAAAACAAAGATTTTCAGTTAATATAGAGATATTTACGTGTAAAATGACCATTTAGTGCACAAACTAGAAAATGAACACATTAAGACACAAAACAACGACAAAGAGACACAAAATGACTTTGAAAATTATATTAAATGACTAATACACGACCAAAATCAAAAACAAAACAGTTAAAAACAAAGATTTTCTCTGAATTTAGAGATATTTACAAGTAAAACGACCATTTATAGCACAAACTAGAAGAACAACCTGGTCCCACGTCACTCATTTATATTAGCTGTCAATCACAGATGCAGTGGGAGTTTTCTTCCTGAATTTAAAGCGATACACACATGAACCAGGAGTTACACACTCATGGTGAAATCAACCCTCTTTGGGATGAAAAACTGAAAGTAGCTTCATGGAGACTTTAGTTATTAACTAAAAAAGAGCCGCAATACGATAAAATCCTAGCATCTCTGCTAGCAGCATCCCTGTTCCGACTGTTTACGTGTGTAGAACCGGAGCTAACGAGGCCACCACACCCCCACAACCACCCTGCTAGCTAGCCTCGCTAACCTTCTGCTGCTCAGCTAGTTGCGGTACAGAGTTGTCAGTGCAGCAGTTAGGCGTGCTAACTAGCCCCTAAATAGCCCCCAATTAGCTCCTAACTAGAACTTAACTAGCTCCTAACTAGCCCCAAACTAGCTCCTAACAAGCTCCTAACTAGCCCCTAACAAGCTCTTACCTAACCCCTAACTAGCCCTTTACTAGCCCCTAACTAGCACCGTGCTGTCAAACCTAACCGAAGTGATGCTGGTAGCTAACTAGCTCCTAACCAGGCCCTAACTAGCCTCAGCTAGCTCCGAACTGGCCGCTAAGTAGCCCTTAACTAGCTCCTAACTAACCCCTAACTAACCTCTAGCTAGCTCTTAACCAGCTCTGAGCTACTCCCTAAATAGATGCTAACTAGCCCCTAAGTTGCCCCTAACTGGCCCTTTAACTAGCACCTAAATAGCCCCTAAACAGCTCCTAACTAGCCCATAACTAGCACCGTGCTGTCAAACCGAACCTACACCAATACTGGTAACTAACTAGCTACTAACTAGCCCTGCGCTGTCAAACCTAACCAACATCAACACTGGTAGCTAACTAGCCCCATAACTAGCTCCTAACTAGCCCCATAACGAGCTCCTAACTAGCCCCATAACTAGCACTGCGCTGTCATCGTATGCTGTCTGCTAACTAACGGGCTAACTAGCGGGCTAACTAGCGGGCTAACTAGCGGGCTAGCGATGTGACGATGATCAGACAGGTGGCAGGCTAGCAGTTAGCTTAGCAGCCTGCGGCCTGACGGCGCCGCGGCGGCTCCAGACACCAAACACAGACACCGGGAGCTGGTTAAAACAGATCCGGGCGGAGAGTTGGCTCCACAAGGGCTTCGTTTTACCTGAAATCCTTGTCGCTGGAGGTCATTTTCTCCAGCAGGTTGGAGATGTGGTACGAGGCGCTCGCCATGTCGGTGGTTAGCCGTTAGCCTCCTGCTAGCAAACTGCGCTCGGTGAGAGTGTGTTCCGGCCGCGGAGCTGCTGCTGCTGCCTCTGGGTCTCTGTGCGTCTGTCGGTCCGGTTCCGGAGCTGAAGCGTGTGTTCGGGGTTCTGGTGCTGCTGCTGCCGCCTTTCTCTGCTCCTACAGCGACTGTCGCATCCCGGGCCGCCGAGTTTGGTGTGTTTGAATGGAGCTCCCGTTCTCTCTGCAGAGGGGCGGGGTTAGCGGGCTGGACGCGGCGGGGTCGGAGGTCACGGAGGGAGCAATGTTCCCTGTAATTTTTCCTGAGTGTGAGCAAACACACAAACTCCCTGAGCGTCCCTTGGACCACTGTGAGCAACATCAGACATGTGCACTGTGGTCACACCAGCATCACATCCATTCAAGTTACATGGTTCATTAAAAGAATCAAATTACAGCATTTACATTTCTGTTAAAACACTTTGTCAACAGGAGCCAGTTGAAGGCTGCAGTGATTTTAGTGACACTACAATGTATAAGAGTGAAGTTATTGAATATTTGTCTCTCTTTACTGTTGCAGCGGTTTTGCAAATTGCAGACGGACCCTGTTCACTCCATAGACACCAATGTTATTCCTGTAGCTTGAAAGACAGCTACTTTTGATAAAACTGGGCTTGTAGCACATTGTCTGCCTTGCAACAATGGGAAAGAGGCACCGTTTATGTTTTGACAACCTATATCTAATGAGTTATTGATGCTGGAAGTCCCAATCTGTGAATATCTTTCCAACTTTACTGAACTTGGGGCCACTACCACCTAAGGAGTGATATATTTAATTTTGAAAAAAGCATTTAGCCATACTTAAAGCTTTAAGTGCTTTATTAACACAGAACTAAACATTTTATATTGTTTTATTATCACAGGTTCTGTCTGAAAAGAGGTGGCATCATTTTAAACAGTGAAATCAAACTAATAAAATGTAATGACCAACCAGTGAGCAATACTGGATTCTGCAAAAACATAAACAACTTTTTTAAAAATCTAAATCTTATCTTAACACAGTTATTGTATTAACTTATTTTTGTGTGTATGCATGTATTTATTGATTTATTTAGTACTGTTAACATATCAGAGTTCTGAGTGAATTTTTCTTAAGATAGGCAAAGGCCATTTATTGATTACATATAGGCTGTTAAATGTTTATTAAAAACTAAAAAGCATTTAAAAAAAACAACTTAGGTATTTATTGAGTCACTAAAATACTGTAGAGTACAGACCACATCAGCATGATTATAAGCATCCTCTGGTAAATGAACAACCAGATCCTGATGTCTCTCACCATATGGACTTCAGGAGATGATTAGATGATGATAAACTGTGACCTACTGGTTGGGTTCTCTCTGTTCTCATGTTTCTTACATGTTTGTCCCCTGAAAGCTGGGTCCTAATGTTTTTTGAGCAACACACCATACTATGACGTTTTTACAATGATGGTTCTACTATGGAACCAGTTTGACATGTTCAGGTGTTCTTTGTGTGAAAACTCAGAGATTTCAGGTATCAGAAGGTGGTTTTCAACTTTCTTTGTTAACTTTCTGCCTCAACTTTAAACTAAATTTCCTTCACTAACCCAGCCCTCTGGACTTCCAGGAAGCTGTGTTCCTATTGGTTGTCCAGGTGGCTGCTTGGTGTTATCAGGAACACCTGAGCAGCTTGGTGTTATCAGGAACACCTGAGCAGCTCAGTGTCTTCCTGCTTTATTTAGCTGCAGACAAACATTTCCTCTGTTTCTCTTCACCAGTGAACTGGGTTTGGTTCCGTTGCTTTAGTTTGTTCTTTAGGTGTTGGCTTGCAGCTTCCAGCAGTAAAATCATCTTTAATGTGTTTCTTGGTGTGTTTTAGGGCTTTGTACTGGATAGTTGTCTTGGTAAATGAGGTTCTTTAGCCACAGTTAGCACATGGTGCTAATGTGTGCAGTGATTAGTGGATTTGGTACAGCTGAGTTGTGTCTTTATCTTGGCTGTAGTGAGTCTTCAGAGGTTTCTGGTCAGACACATTCTGTATTCTTGTTTGTGAACCAGCATTGATTGTCCAGAAGGTAAGAGTTCCTGTCCTGATTCTCTGTTCTCAGAGGTTCTCTGGTAGGCTGCAGGAGACTTTAGCGTTTGGGTTGTGCTAGTTTGGTTTTTGTATGGTTTCATTTGGACGACTATCTTGAGGCTCCTCCATGTGGTTTAGTGAGGTTTTCTGGAACAGTTCTACAAACCAACCTGCAGCAGAAGAGACTTTGAGAGTTTTTAGGAAGTTCTGGAGACCAGACTTTAGAGCAGCAGAAACATTTGTCAGCAGTTTGAGCAGGAGAAGGTGAGCTTCAGAGTAGAAATGAGACAGAAACCTTCTTGACCCGTGTGGTGAGGTCCTGTACCAAGAGTTTGAGCAGGTTGTGAAGAGTCTGTAGTTCTTTGGTCTGAAAGCACAAGAAGAGTTGACTCATTAAAGGAGAAAACAGGAGATATTGTTGGTTCTTCTGTCGCTCTGCAGTTTCCTTAGACTGAATATCAAGTTTATATTTTAAATGATTTACCATGTGAGCCCAAGAAGACTTCAATAAACTCCCTCCATCCCCTGGACACAACACATTTTATTACCATGTTAAATCTTTTTTTTTTTATGTTTTTGAGTTTTAATCATAGTTTTAGCAGTTTTTTCTCTTTGCTTGTTTAGTTTTGTCATCTGTGTGGAAGGTGCTAAACAAATAAAGTTGAATTGATAAACTGAATAATTGACTAACTCCTGATTGTGACAACAGAAGTATTTTCATTGTGATTTAAGGGTTTATTTCATTTTTAAGGTTGGGGTTAAAATCTTGACAGAAAAAGAAGATTAAAGAAATAAACTACATAACAAAAAGCAATTAAATCAAAGGAAAAAAATTTAATACAATAAAACTTTTAAAAAGTTTTATTATTAAAAAGATTTAAGAAATTTAAGATGTAATTTTCTAAATAAACATTTAATTTTTTAATTTATTATTTTGTCTTTTTAAAGGTTTAATAACCTAATTAAATGTTTTGCATTTTTAAAAATGTTTAACATTCTTCTTGTTGAATTGTATTTTTTAAATGTTTAATTGTGGAAAATATTTTATCTGTAATTTTGAATATTTGTATTTTAAAAATTCTGTTTAATTTCATAATGACATGTATTGTATCTTGTTGAATTATCTCATTCAATATTTTGTCTGTTTAATATAATTTAATGTAATTTAATGTTTAACTCTATTAAACAGACAAAATATTGAATGAGATAAAATACAAATATTCAAAATTACAGATAAAATATTTTCCACAATTAAACATTTAAAAAATACAATTAAACAAGAAGAATGTTAAACATTTTAAAAAATGCAAAACATTTAATTAGGTTATTAAACCTTTAAAAAGACAAAACATGGGTACTTTGGCATCACAGTTAATAAAGTGACCACATGGGTGGAGCCAAGGCGGAGTCTGGGTGGAGTCAGGGTAGAGAGTAGGCAGGGAGGTGGGTGGCAGCCTCCCCCCTTTACAGACCTGACCGTAAACATGGTCGACACCCACCTGAGGGAGACGCTGCCTAAAGGCTGGAATATACTTTCCGCGCGAACGAGCCACGCGGAAATCAGCTGAACGGAAATCCGAGCGAGAGAACGTGTGTGCATCTATACTCCGTGCGGCGTCTGCTCCCAAACTGCAGGGGGCAGTGTATCGCAAACACATGTCTACCTGGTCTACAGGCTTAAAAACTGTGTGCTAAAGTTTACATTCATTTGTAAATACAAAGGAAGTCTTGAATTTCCATTGACCCCTAGAACTCTTAATTTCCTATAATGGAATCATTGAAAATGTTTCAATGTGTTTTGTCACAACAAACAATCATGCATTTTGGTTATTTTCATAAATTTAAAGAGAAGGTGAGGCCTTTAACCCCAAGAACACGAAACCTACCATCAAGCATGGTGGTGGCAGTATCATGCTGTTTCAGACTGTATGTTGGACTGGTTCTGGACTTTCTTGGGACTGGTTTTTGCTTGGTTTCCATTTTGGTTCTCCTGGTTTTGGATGTGATTTAAAGTTGGTTTAGGATTTATTTTATTCTGGATCTGGTCCTGGATGAGGACTGGTTTCAGACTGTATTCTGACTGGTTCTGAACATTTTTTGGACTGGTTTAGGTTTGATTTTGGTCCTGGTTTTAGAACTTTTAAGGAATTGTTTCAGACTGTCTTGGGCAAATCTTAGACTTTTTTAAATAGCCTCTATATGTGATGTGTTTTGATGATTATATTTCTATTAATTTATCTTTGTTGTGCTGATTTAATGATATAAAAATTCTCTATGTTGCATGTTTAACTCCGTTTCTTCTTTTCACTGTCAGTTTGGTCTGACAGGCTTTCAGTCGTTTAATTATTTAATTAATTATCAATTATCATCACTGATATTATCGCTGTTCACGCCAGATGCTGCAGCCTTGGGTTGAAGTTGTAGTAAGTGGATGTCAATGAGAGTCCTCATAAAGACAGAAGTACGAGTGTGTGTGTGTGTGTGTGTGTGTAGGTGTGTGTGTGTGTGTGTGTGTGTGTGTGTGTGTGTGTGTGTGTGTGTGTGTGTGTGTGTGTAGGTGTGTGTGTGTGTGTAGGTGTGTGTGTGTGTGATGAGTCACAGATCAGTTGAGTGGGATGTTTACAAACCCCCAGGCGCTCTCTCTCTGTTGAAACATAATGCAGCCACTGACATATGCATGCTGGGATTCCAGTGTGTGTGTGTGTGTGTGTGTGTGTGTGTGTGTGTGTATGTGTGCGTGCGCATTTGCACATGTGTGTGTTTTAAGGCATTGACAGCATTTGACAGTAATCTATGAAACGAGGCTGCAGCTGCATCACAAACACTCGCTGCCTCCTTCAGAGATTTCTCAGGAAGCGATCATGATGAGGATGAGGACGATGAAAGAGCGTGATGAAGGTGCGATGAAGAGGATCATTAACAGGCTATTCTGTTTGACTTACAGCTGCCAAATTCGTCATTGTCTCGTCTGCGGTGGCTAGATGAAGAGCGATAAAGAAAATTCCATCCAGACTCAGCTGTGAGGATCTTCATGTCAACATTAGAGAATGGTCTGTCTGCGCAAGATTACTGCAGAAAAATAGCAAAGTTGTAGTCTTGAAATACAAGATACAACAATTGAAAACACCACTGACAAAAGCTGCACCAAAATACTGAATGATGATGAGGTGCAGCAGGTCATTCTACACAGCAATTTGTCAGTGTCAGAAAATGATCTGTAAACCAAGATCTCAACAGCTGTAATCTCAAAGTGCTCTGAAAATAATGTTTGTTAGCATGTATGAGCTTGTTCCAATCTTCATCGAGGCTCATTTAGTAGCTGTTCTGGACCTTTTGCTCAGATCACATGAGCTTCATCAGCAGTTTGTCCAGTTGTTTGGAATCAACTTCAAAAGCTTCCCAATACATCTTTTCTCTATCTTTATCCACATCTTTTTAAACATCTCTTACTCCTTTCATTTAATATCTTTATGAACCTTTAACTTAATAAAGATGAATCCAGCAGCCACCAGAAGATGATGATTAATAACTGCAATAAATGAGTGTACATTTGGTTTGAAGAGCTGTAAAGCTGCACGCTGATGGAATCATGAGTCCCTCTCTGACTGTATCTGTTTGTCTTCATATTGAGGTCAGTCTCTGCTTTTTGTCTTGTAGCCTGCAGAGACTCATTCTTCCACTTCACTGCTTCCTTTTCCTCCACTCCCTCCTCCACGCCTCGCTTCCACCACTCCACCGGGGATGAAAGATGGCCGCTCATCACGCTGAAGGCTGTCAGTTAATCGCCGCCGTTGTCAGACAGTTGGCCGTTTGGATCCGGTTTGTTTTGACCCACTGGGTTTTCCTTCTTCCTGTCAAGTCATCAGATCCAGTCCACTGCAGACGCCATCCAACCTATCGGTCTGTTAACCAGTTTTCACAGCAGTTTACATTTTTAACCAACATATTAATGCTTTCACCAAGTTTGCAAACATCCATCCATCCATCCATCCATCCATCCATCCATCCATCCATCCATCATCTATACACCGCTTAATCCTCACTAGGGTCATGGGGGGCTGGAGTCTATCCCAGCTGACTCAGGTGAAGGCAGGGGACACCCTAGACAGGTCACCAGTCTGTCACAGGGCCACATACAAAGACAAACAATCACTCTCACATTCACACCTACGGGCAATTTAGAATGATCAATTAACCTCAGCATATTTTTGGACTGTGGGAAGAAGCCGGAGTACCCGGAGAAAACCCATGCATGCACAGGGAGAACATGCAAACTCCATGCAGAAAGATCCCGGGAAAGCCGGGACGTGAACCAGGGACCTTCTTGCTGCAAGGCGAAAGTGCTAACCACTACACCACTGTGCAGCCCAGTTTGCAAACATATTCTGCTAAAATTTTGAGCAAATTACCAGAAGAAAATGGTGGCACTAATTCTCCAATTGCTGCCATCTACCCCTTGAAGAAGCACAGTACATTGGAAAAACCTGATTTTTAAAAAAAAAAAATTAATGTTTTTAAGGGTCTCTAAATGTCAACCAAAGACTGTATTTTAGTAGAAATACGGATTCATCCATATATATATACACTTACAGGAATTTTATGAGGCCTATATCCTATACCCCATATTAAGTTCCATAGAATATTTTGTGTGCCTTTTGAGACTTTCATGTGTTTCCAGACCGGAGAATTTAGTATTTTCCAAAAAAAATGTCTGACACATGAAGCTATTTTAAGGGTTCATTATCTCTAGAACTATAACACCCATAGGTATCTACCAAGTACATGTTTGGATTCACTTGGTGAGGCAAAAAAAGACTCTAGACCCCCATGAACACCAACATCTAGACCCCCATCAAAACTTTGATTAAAACCAGACACAATGGAGCAATACGTTTCATTATTGCATAATGTCGTTGTTGCTGCTTTAAAATTTAAAATTCAAGGCTGAATGTTGGCAGAATGCCCCTTTAATCTGCAGCTGGGTGGAGTTGGGGGCTGAATACCTTCAGAGGCGAGTCGGGGCAGGAACCAACCTTCAAATACCTGTGTGCTGTTATGTGTGTGTGGTCTCCAGGTTAACAAAGCATCTTCAGAAAGCATTTTGTGTGTTTTGTGTGCGCTTAATTCATTTCTTTACATCGTCTCTGCAGCTCAGTGGGTTGTTTGAGGAAACTTTATTGTTCTAAAGGCAGCAGGAAGAAGACCTGGAAGGGTTTTCATGTGAGCTCGTAACCCAGACGGTCCATCTATGTGGCTGCAGATTTTAGGCTGCAGGGCCTTTGTGGGCCAAAGTGGATGACGATGTGTTCGTCACAGGGATCCAGAAGGCATGAATTAGCCTTTAAACACTACTGTGCCCTGCGCTTTGACTCACAGGTTACTGTAGTTCATCTGTGGCCTGTCAGAATGAGTCCTTTCAGTTCTGTGTTCATCATATTTTCTGTACAAGCTGATACTACAGATATCTGCCTTATTAGAGACAACACCGAATTACAAAGTGTCTTATTGGGTGTTTAAATGTCTTTTATCCACTTTATTGCCTTTATTACACGCCGGTATTTACTTCTGTTTGCTAAGTCGCAGTGGTCTCGCTGTCACACAGTATTTTCCTGTAATAAATTCTTCCATTTGGGAAGCCAGTAGCCCCAAGAAAGTATGACTACACTTTTAACCAGTCAGCAATAAACCACCACTAGTTCCTGCTGTTATTCCCACACTTTTACGGTTAATTTCTCTGATATTAGTTACCTCCCTGCACACAAATGTTCCACCAAATCAATCCCCCAGTCGTTACTGTGAACACTGTCGCAGCATCTGATCCGATTCTTAGCAAGAAATACAAACAGAGTATTTTCCCCCCTAGGGCAAAAAAATGTAATGTGGTGCAGTCAGACCATTCTACAAGGAGCTGTGTTACTACTAGAGAATGGTCTGACTATGTGAGACAACTGTGGTCAGTGTTAAAACATACAAACAAATCACAGCTTTTTTATAACCCCCTATAGCATACAGCAGAATTTCACTGAAGTTCAGTCAGACCATTCTACACAGCACTAGAGAATGATCTGGCTATGCGAGACAACTGTGACCGGTTTAAAGACATACAAACAAGCCACAGCTTTTAAAAAAAAAAATCCCCCTATAGCATACAGCAGAATTATAAGGAGGTGCAGTTAGACCATTCTACGCAGCACTAGAGAATTGTCTTGCTATGCAAGACTGCCCTTGTACTTCTCTTTAACCCTTGAGTCATTCTGCGGGTCAAAATTGACCCGTTTCGAAGTTTGAAAATGTGGGAAAAAAAATATTTTTATGTCCACATTTTCAACATTTTTGGGAAATTTTTGAACATTTTTTGGTTGAAAAAAAGAAATGTTAAAAATGTTTCTTAAGAACATTCATGAAAAAATCAACCAAAATCCAATGAATTTTCCACCAAAAAATGTTCAAAGATTTCCCAGAAATGTTGAAAATGTGTACATCAGAAGCTTCACTGTGAAAACATATTTTTTTCACAGAGGCTACACAGAGTTTTCTTCCACCTATGGCGGAATGATAATGAGGTACAGTCAGACCATTCTACACGGTGCTATAGAATGGTCTGACTGTGTGAGACTGCAAACACTTTTGGAACATATCGTTGTGTTGAATAAATCACTACTTATTTAAGGTTAGATGGTATAAAAAAACTAAGAGGGCCTCAGTTTGTGAATCTGGAAGATTCCTGATTTTCATAACACAGTCAGCAACTTCAAAACTGTTTCATTAACGCAGTTTTTTTGTCGTACAGTTTATAGAATCTGTCAGCTTTTGTAAACATAAAAAAGTGAAACTCTTTGGAAATGCTGATATTGTATTATGCATTATTCTTTCTTCTCAAGTTCCTGTTTTGCCGAGTTTGTCTCCTGGTGCTTAGCTGTGTGTCGTCTTAAACAACAACAACAAAAACAACAACAACAACAGTGCGGGGTGGCCCTCCTGGAGTGTTGACATCTAAAGCTATCTATATCACTCACAAAAGCACAATCATCTGCTGTCTGCTCTCTCAGGATTCATACAATTTTGCATACTTTAAATTGTGTGACATGATTTGGAGACTTTTTCCACATTTCAGTACCAAGATTGACCAAAAAAAAAAAAAAAAACATCACAGAGAGCAAAAGACTAAACATTTTCTTCAAATATTTAAAGAAACAAGGTTAACCAACTTGTATGACTAAGGAAAGCATCAAATTCTAACATGTGAGAGGCTGAAACAAGGACATAGGTCATATTTTTGCTGAAGAAATGACACCATTATTCCATTTTTTTCATCTTATCTCTAGACTGATCAGTACAGCACTGTAGTAGAGAACTGACTCACCCTGGGGCTCTATTCCTTTAGTCAGTTACTGATTAGTCTAGTTGTCTAATTAAGCTAAAGGGCTAAACATTTGCCAATTCAAGCGACTCAAATGTGACAAAACGCTGCTTTGTTGTCTTCCGTTTCACTGTAAATTAAACATCTTTGGACTTAAACGATGTTGAATTTGGAAGTTTTGCTATTTCAGGGCTTTTTAAGACAAAATAACTGAACTATTTATTGAAACCAACAGGTAATGTTGAATTTACTAACATGTACGATGGAAGAATGCTGCAAATTCTCACATCTGAGAGGCTGAATTGAGGAAATAGTTTGTTTTTGCTGAACAAAATACACTATTAGATTTTTTTTGTCTTTTGACTAATCTTTTTATTAAGAATATGACATTAAAGACAAGCAAACCTTCATCTGAATATATCAGGTTCATATTTGAATTAAGTTCCTGCTCAGCTTTCTGTTAAAGTTGTGATGTCAATGCTACAAGGTCAGGCCAAGAAACATTTCACGTCCAACACGACACGAGTCTCAACTGTCACATTAATGGATAAAAATGCTCAAAAGACAGATTTTAAATTTTGTGAAGAGTTTTTCGGAAGACATTTTCCACCAATATTGGTCCAAAGACATCACAGAGACATCAAATTTTTGAAATCCCAAAAGTAATTTCATAAAAATCTGACTTCACTGTTATAAAGACAGAGTACATAACAGGTCATTTTTTATTACTGGCTCTTCTCCTTGGTATACACTTCAGTGACAACTGGGTCTCCTAGCACTTAAAAAAATCAGACCATTCTACACAGTGCTAGAGAATGGCTATGTAGGACTGATACAACTCTGACACGTTTTCATTGGCGCTCTTGCTTGACACGTTTTAGTGATAACTGCTTAAAAAAATAACAAGGTGCAATCAGACCATTCTACACACTATTCAAGACTAATAAAGAAGAGTCATGCTATTGGCCACTTTTAGATGTTGGCAGTTGTTTTGTGTGGTTGTCACTTTGTGTGGTTGGAACTGTTCTTCAACATGGGGCCCCTGGACCACTCAGGGGCCGCTGGGCATTAGCCTGCATCCATGACTGCCTTTGCAGGACTGAGCTGCGAAAGGCTGTCGAAGCAGAAACTGACAGATTATCGATCTCCCTCCATCTCTATCTCTGTCTCTGCTATGAATCAATGTATGAATGAATGAAGGAGGCGCGTGCTCGCCACTATCCTCATTGGAAAATGATCGATACATGTGATCGGCTCCGGTGACCCTCTTGTCATCACGTCACCCCGCCGGTCTCCGCCTGCCTCCCTCCTCCAGAGACCAGCGAGGCTCCGGGGTAGAGTTACCGAGGGGGGAGGGGGTCGAGAGACACCGGCGGAGAGCGGCGGAGGAGGAGAGAGAGGAGAGGGGAGAGAGAGGGGAGAGAGAGGTAGACGGTGGACGGGGAGGTGGATCCAGCGTAGCTCCGGCTAAAGCTAACTAGCCATGTTGCTGTCGCCGCCGCTGCTGCTGCTCCTCCCGCTGCTGGTGGTGTGTGTCTGCTAGCGGGCCGCCCTGGACTCCCTATCCGCCCTGAGGTGCATCATGCCCGGCTGGAAGAAAAACATCCCGGCCTGCCTCCAACCGGACCAGGAGGGAGGTAAGAGCGGAGCCGGACCGGTCCGTGCAGGATCGTACCGACCGGCGAGTGCGTCCCTCCGTGCGTGTGTGTGTGTATATGTGTGTGTGTTGTACATACCTGTGTGTGTGTGTGTGTGTGTGTGTGTGTGTGTGTGTGTGTGTGTGTGTGTGTGTGTGTGTGTGTGTGTGCGTGTGTGTGTGTGAGCGCGTGGACTAATTATCGCCGGTGCAATCTCTCTCTCTCGCGCGCAGCGTGCTTTGGCGCCGCCGGTAGAGCTCGCGCACACGGTGGCTGCCGTTAAATTAGTGAAAGTTGATACCGTGTGTGTGCGTGCGTGCGTGTGTGTATGTGTGTGTGTGTTAATCTGACGCAACGGCTGAGGTTACGGTGACGTTACGGTCGTGTGTTTATCGTTGTTATCACCGGTCACCGGTTACCGAGCGGCGCCGCGCAGCTAGCAGGGGGCTGCTAACAGGCTAACCAACGGTTAAATCGGGAGAGGAGGAACAACGGCTGGTCAACCGGGGGTCTGCCCTTGCGTGTGTGTGTGTGTGTGTGTGTGTGTGTGTGTGTGTGTGTGTGTGTGTGTAACGACCACCTTCACCGGACTGCGGCCGCTGTTTACCGGCGGTACCGTGAAATCCTCCGGTTTGGTGGGTGGACGTGAACGTCTTGACTGAATATTGACAGGTGAGGCATTAATGTGTCACCCGGTTTGCCGTTAAATCCGGTGCAGCCCGTCCGGTAACGGTGTAGTTCAGTTTAAAGGGATGTTTTTGTGTTTGTGTTTACATTTAACTCTCCAGTAAATTTACACCAAACTTTACTAATAGCAGGAAAAGATAAGATAAGATAAGATAAGATAAAGTTCTTTATTTCTCCCCACTCCAGGGGAAATTTACATTGTTACAGCAGCTTTATTTACAATATATACAAGGGTGGCAAAATTTTTTAACAGAAAAAATAAAAATAAAAATAAAGTTTAAAAGTGCAGAGATGTGCAGTGCAAGAATGTCAGTGCAAGGTTCTCCTGTTTCCATTAACTGTTTTGTAGTTACTGGTAATAAACTCTGTAATGTTGCCAGAAAGTGGCGCTGTAGCTGCACTAGATTGTATTATTATTATTATATTTTAGTGTTGACACCAATAGACACTGTTGCACTTTTCTGGTCCACTTGGAGCGCCGTTCTGCACATGTGCAGTTGGTGATGTCTACGTATTCCATACATCTACACTGTTGTTCTCCTAGCGGAATTCTGAAATTTTGGGGCTACGTGCGGATTTCTGTTGGACTCTTACGGACTTAGAAAGACGATAAAATTTACTATTGCTAGTGTAGCGTAAGTCGCCGTATAGACTTTCGCTTACTTCATCACATGGACCCTCATGGACACGAAAAGGAAAAGACTTTGGTTGAGTTTTATTAGACTCCAGCATCCTGTAATGTGTAGTTGTCACTATTATGCTGTTCGGAGAACTTTGTCTACATGCTCAGTGGTTGAATGCTATTGTTCTTGCAGTTTTTCCAATTTGGGCTGCGTAAGGACACATGGTTATGGACTTATCAAGACGACAAAATTTACTCAGTCAAATGGACCCTCACGGCCATGAAAAGTATAACACGGCTCTTAAGTCTTGATTTTGCTTGGATGTGAAGTTGTTGCTGTAGTACCGCTTGGATGACTTCGTTCCATACATGGGAGTAGGTGGTTTCCACGTATACATACTCTACACCTGAGCATAACTCACTACCACTCGTGGCACAAATTGAGACACATAGTTGTTGCTTTTATAGTACTATTCTGGTCTGCAGGACTCTGTTCCATAATACATACATCCAGTAAATCCAAATACATTTCTGGAACTGTTTGTTACTCATATTCAGGAAACAGTTGTTTAAATTAGAAAACTTGGAATTTCTAGTGTTTGTAGCTTACGAGTTGCTAATAATTTTGAGACTTCAGTAGACGGTTTATAGACTGTAGTTTTGGTTATTGTGCAACTTGTTTAAGGTGTAAACAAACTAGGGATAAACAATATGCAATATTGCAATTATGTTTTATAGATATTGTGTTGTGATTTCAGTAGGAATGATAAAAAAACCCAAAAATCTAAGTGTAGTTGTATGATGTTTGCTGCAGTTTGTACCCAACAATCTCGATCCCTAACATCCGTGGAATCTGATTTATAGGTCGGGGTCATCTCAATAGCACCAAAAAGGAGTTTTATCCAAAAATGGCAGCCTCAAATTGCAACTACGATTAAATTTTGATTCATTTAGCCATAAAAAGCTCACTTTAGCACAGAGGGATTACCCAGTGTAGTGTTTTAGTGATGATGTTTTTGTTGTCATTTTGACATACCACACAGGTCTAAGGTCTTGTTCTTTGCTAATAATTTGCAAATTGGTATGTTCCTTCATGTTTAGGCCTCTTATGCATTATCTCAAGTCAGTATTTTTTCAAAACTCGAGTTCATTTGTGTCTGTATGGACATAAAACAAAGAGTTTGGGAAGCGATGATCTCAATTTGTGCATGCCAGTTGTTGCTTTATGTCTAAAACAACAAGAACAACAGATATTTTACTGGTTTCCTGATGTGTATGGCTTGCTGTGTCAAATATTACCCAATCCAGTGCATCTGCAGTTTAAAGTCCACAGAAATGTTAGAAAGACCCGTTATGAGAGTTTGTTTCAAAGCGAAAGGGGATCTATCAGTCTAGAAAAATGACGCATTAGAGTGAACAAGGTCGAAGTTAGTGGTGTTGAAATCTAGTGAATAAAGTATCTATCTATCTATCTATCTATCTATCTATCTATCTATCTATCTATCTATCTATCTATCTATCTATCTATCTATCTATCTATCTATCTATCTATCTATCTATCTATCTATCTATCTAAAAAATGAACTGTTGATGTACAAGTGATGATACTGGTTGAACAGATAAAACACACTGCCAACAATTGACCACTTTTCAGTAGATATTGCAATAATATCGTGAAGTGTTTTGACCAGGATACAGTGAATACCTGATACTAGTACATCCCCCATGTGAATACTACAATACCCATGAGAGCTGTTGCTATGCAGAAAAACAAATCCAACAAGGTTTTTTGGTGCAGTTGTTGGGAAAAAGTGGCGCCATCGCAGCTCAAGTCTATCAAAATAGTCATTTTTCTGACTTTTTGCTTGTAGTTGGCACCTCTAAGAATCTTGGGAGTCCCAGTTAAATACTTCTTTTTGATTTTTTAAAAATGTTTTCATCAAAGGCCCAGATTGACTCTACAGAGAAGCTCCACTGGACATTTTCTTTGGGGAATATAAATAATACTTTCACTTCTGGCTCCTCCTGCTCCCCAGCTCCATTGATTTATGGTAGTTTCACTATTTCTGGTCAGCGCCGACGAGCTAAAATGATTAATTGATTAACCAATTAGTTGCTGGACCCCCGACCAGCCACCGTTTGAATGTGAACTCTGATACCAGTTTCCCATTAAACCCAACCAGACCTCCTGCTGGCTGCTGGTGATCCAGCCTCAGTCGATGGAAAATTAATTGGCTTATTAGAAAACTGTGTTATGGAAGCCACATGCTACGCTAACCCAGACTGCAGCGAACACTGATGGGCATTTTTACCATTTTTTGGTGTTTTGTATAAGAAATAGTCAATTGGTTGTTAAAGAAAAATGCTTTTGGAACACATTAATAATGAAAATAATCTTCTGTTGCAGCATTTTAATACTGCATTAATGGAATAATACAACTTGGCACCAAATTTTCATTCATATAGTTGCTGAAAAAATAAATTAACTTGGTAAAACCCAACTTGAAAACAACTAAACATAATACAACAAACCATTTAGGTCTTAAAACTTGATTCCTTTCTTATTTGACAGAAATCTATGCATTTTTCTGTTATTTAGGAACATTTAATTACCAAACATGTCCATTATTTTTGACTAAATGAAACTCCAATTCACAAAACTGGTTAAATGTGGATGTATTTATACCTATTGAGGTGTCTAAAAATGTCTTTATGATGAAGAAATCCAACCAAATAGGTTTCTCATCTATAATATTTGAGTTCATATTTGATATGTTTGCGTTTTTAGTCCCATAACTAAGCAATTTTTTAACAAAATAAATGGAACTTATTAACCCCGGTAAGTTGTTTTGCAAGATTAGACCACTGTTTAGTCAATTATTCGACTCGTTGATCAACTAAAAATGACTTTGCAGCCGTTTCAGTTCATTGTTTTGGTCATTTTTCAATCAAAAAGGTCAAAACTCTGCCCTAAATTATCGTGCTAATTTCTGTTTTCTTAATCTTCTGTAACATTAAACTGAATATCTTTGGATTTTGAACTGTTAAACAAATGTATACGTTGAATTTCAGTAAACTGTGATTCATAATTTAACATTTTTTGGACATATTATTAACCAAATGACTGATAAATAGACATTACTGAGATCTGTGAGCATAAACATATCCAGTATTTATTAGAAATATCAATTAACTTTCTTTTTCTTGTACAAAAATTGAGAGTCTGCACAAAAACATCAAGTTTCAGATAAACAAACCAGATTTACGGGAGTGTTGATGGACTGCCGCGCTCAGTTAGACCAAAAACAAACTTGTCATCAGTCACTTAAACTGCCCTCTGTGAAGTTATTCTGCTTTAACTGGCGGTGTCGGATTCAGCACACCATTTTTAGCTCGCATTTAGAAGGTTTGAACTCTCCAAAGTGTTAAGGACTGCGACACTCTACTGTACAAACCGAGCTGGTTTGAATTTTACGCCATTTTACAAATATTGTTGACAAAGAAGAAGTTGTAAATGTAGCAACAGCCCACAATTTGGAGAGTTTCCAAGCTTAGAAATGCAAGAACTAAAAAAATAACATGAATATCAACATATATGTGTCAGTAGGTTTCCTTAAAAACCTTCAAATCAGTCTTCTAGACCAACAAATTCTTCAAAAGTTCCACCGTCAAAGATCTAAACATCAAGAATGTTTGGTTTTTATTGGAAAACCCAAATTCAGAGTTGGTGTCCAAAGATTAAATGGTCATAATTGATGAATAAATGTTCACAGAAATATTCCTACAAACAGCTGGAAGCAACAGACTTTTCTGTTTTTCAGAAATAAATGGTAAATGGTCTGTATTTTTTGTAGCCCTTTACTGTACCAGAAACGATACCCAAAGCGCTTTACATTACACATCACATTCACCCATTCACACACACATTCACACACTGATGGCGGAAGCTGCCATGCAAGGCGCTAACAACGACCCATCAGGAGCAGTTAGGGGTTCGGTGTCTTGCTCAGGGACACATTAACATGAGCTCTCCAGGCGAGGATCGAACCGGCAACCCTCCAGTTACAAGACAGCCACTCTACCCACTGAGCCATGCTGCCCCTTTTTTGTCAAGTTGAAGCTTCAACGTTCTATTTTGTCTGATCCGAAGTCCAAATATATTTGATTTACAGTGATTTAAAACAGGAGAAAGCATTAATTTCTCATATTTGAGTGGCTGGAATCAGCAAATGTTTCGCATTTTAGCTTATTGATCAGTTCATAGACATAAACTATAGAAGTGTCATGTCATTTTTAAGCAAAAATAACAAATATTTACTAATTTCAGCACGTCAGATAGGATAACTTGCTGCTAATCTTTTGTCAGTCATGTTAGTAAACTCAGTATCTTTGGATTTGGTTGTTATTTGTATCAAAAAAATGCAATTTTTAGACAATTTGAACAGTTTTCTGACATTTTACAGACAATAAAATAATTGTCATTTTTTAAGAGAAAAATATCAACTATCTACTTGTTTCAGCCTCTAAAATGTCAGAATTGGCTTCTTTTCATTGTCAAACATGCAGTAAGCTAAGTATTTTTTATTATTTGGAGATTTTTCACAATTTTATTACATTCTATAGACAAACAGTTAAATAGTTGTCATTTCTTCAGTCACATATTTCAATTATTTCCTTGTTTCTGCCTCTAAAATGTGAGAATTTGCTGCTTTTCTTTGTCATTAATGTCAGCAAACTGTTTTTTTTTTTTTTTTTTTACAATTTGAGGAGATTTTTCACAATTTTCTTAAATTTTTATGGACAAACAATATGATAATAGTCATTTCTTGAGTGAAAAATGCCAACTGTTTCCTTGTTTTTGCATCTAAAATGTGAGAATTTGCTGCTTTTCTTTGTCATTAATGTCAGGAAACTCAGCATTTTATGTCATTTGAAGAGATTTTTCTTCCGTTTATAGACAAAACAGTCCATAAAACATAATCCACAAATGAATTGACGATGAAAACAGTGATTAGCGGCAGCCTCGGTCAGCCTAAGCGAGTATTAAACGGCATCTAATCTAAGCGGCTGCAGCTGCAGAGGCTTCGGTGGAATATATTAGCGCTGATTTAGTGCTGCGCTGTAAAACTGTCTGTGCAGCTCATGGACAGATAATAATATAATCTTTTAGTGTGCAGCTTCCAGCTTCAACTGCTCACAGTCCTGACCTGCAAGAAAAACAACAAATACTCCAAAACGCTAAATACTAAGAACAGTAAAACAAAAAAAAAAGCATCACACAGCCGACGGCAGCAGAGTAAAAATAGACAACAGGTAAATAATAGATAGACTAACCATGAGAGACACAGTGAACGACTGTTGATACACTCAGTTTATTTGTTTGGTGTGATCTGAATCCTCGTCTCGGTGGGATTTACAGCAAAAATGTCATTAACTCTGAATTAAAATAACAAGAAGGAGCCTCAGGAGATAAAATGAAAGCAAATAGAAATGGAGATATGGAGGATAAGAATAAAATAAAAATAAAGAGAAAATTAAACAAGAAATGGCAAGTATTCATATATTTTCATGGTACTCGGGCTGAGATTTAATGTTAATGATGGAAATTAAATTTAAATGTTCCAATTAAAAGTTCAGTTAAAATGAAATGTACTAACTTGTTCTGTTTTTACCATTGTAATAAAATACAATAATTAACTTTTTTTAAAATTTGAATTCTAGCTCATTTCACTTCGTTGCCTGGTATTAATTTGGAAAATCACACAATGACGATGAACACACCATCGTTTTTTATCATATTTTTTGATATAATATGATGATAATTTCAGTATTTTTGCTCAAACAACTTTTCAAATCCCAATCAGTGTTGGAGGAAGCATTTAGATCCTTGATAAACTGTTAAAATAGTTCTAACTGCTGTAGTTCTACTTAGATACAGGGGGTCTTTAACTTACGTCGGAGTTCCGTTTCTACGACCGAACGTAGGTCGATTTCGCCTCAAATTTACCCTAATGTACAGTACTTGAGTAGAACTACTCTTTTACATTCAACCGCTGTCCACAATTAATTAGCAAAACTGCTGCAAGTTATTTTCTCGTAATTTCAAGCACTTTGCTCATTTTAGCTCCATTACATTCAAAATTAGCTAAACTGGTGCCGTTAGCCTTTAGCCGATATAGCTGTTAGCACTTTCTGTTTGCAATGAACACAAGTATGTTAAGATACTACGGCCAAATTACTGCAAGATGACACAAAAATGTGCTATTTTAGTTCCATTACGTTCAAATTTTGTGAAATTGGCGCCATTAGCCTTTAGCGGAAGTAGCTGTTAAAGCTTCATATTTGCAATGAACACAAGTATGTATACTATCGCCAAATTACTAAAAGATGATTTAAAAATGTGCTAATTCTTAAAAATCTTAACTGTCTTTGTGATTTCTAAGTAGATTTAGTTATTTGTATTTTTCCAGTTGGGTTTTCATGCTTGATACAGACCAGATTTTTCTTTTTTGCAAGTTTTAGATGCTTATTGGGAACCACAGGGAAGATTTATCTACATTTTATCAAACTGGCGCCATTAGCCAGTAGCTGAATTAGCTGTTTGCAATGAACACAAGTATGTAAAGATAATGTTGCCAAATTACTGTAAGATGACTTAAAAATGTGCTAATTCTAAAGCAAGTTCTTAACTCTGTGATTTCTAAGTGGATTTAGTTTTTTATTTGTTTGTCTGGTTTGGTTTTCATGCTTGATAACAGATCAGATTTTTCTTTTTTGCAAAGTTTAGATGCTTATGGGGAACCACAGGGAATATTAATCTACATTATGTCAAATTGCCGCCATTAGCCAGGAGCCGAATTAGCTGTTGGCATGTCCTGTTTGAAGTGAACCAACATATATACAAAGAACAGCCACTGTATTACTGTGATACCAAAGAAAACTCAGAAATATGATCATTCTGAAGCATGTTCTTAACTGTCTTTGTGATTTTTAAGTAGACTTAGTTGTTTATGTGTGTTTGTCTGGTTGGGTTTTCATGGTTGATACAGCTAATTTGCTCATTTTAAATGCCTACCAGGAACCACAGGACTTTTCTTTGTCACATTGGTGCCATTAAAAGTAGCCGAATTAGCCGTTAGCATATCTTTGTTCCAATGAACCCAAGTTTGAACAAGTAACTGAATTACTGCGATACCAAGGAAAACTTCAAAACGTGCTAATACTGAAGCAGCTTCTGAACTGTCTTTGTCTGTGATTTCTAAGCAGATTTAGTTGTTTATTTGTGTTCGTCTTTGTTACACAGCAGATCCTGTAAAAGTTTAAATCCCTCCCAGAGAAAAGATTTAACCCCAACCTCCCTCCGTAATGTTAATCTCATCCAAACGTTGCTTTATTTTGCAGGATAAACATCACTCTGACCATCTTTTCACCTCATTCCTCGGTTGCGTTGGTGAATCTGATCTCAAACGAACCCTTTATTGGTTGTCGATACGTAGACTCGTGACGAATGTTAGTTCTCTGAGTTAACCACCTTTAAACTGGTCTTTTCTGGCTGCACAAGCTGAACCTGTGGAGGAAACCTGGACGCTGCAGGCAACTCTTTACATCATGCCGACAAGTTCATGACCTCGATTTCCTACCTGGCAAGTCCAGAAGGAAGCAACACCTGTGAGGCTGCAGGTGTCATGGAAGTCAGAACGGAGTCCAGATCTCTGACAGGTTCTGATGGTTCTTTGGGGCACCTTTAGTAGTTCTTTCACAAACAGCTTGATGAAGTGGTTCCTGAAGAACCTAGTTTTCTACAGTTCTTTGGAGTGCCATTTATGGTGCCTAAAGGAACCATTTTTTCGCGGTTCTTTACGGCATCTTTTGGGGTTCTTTAAAGAACCTCTTACTATAAGGGAGCTCGGTGTTGGTTGCAGTGATGCCTCAGAGGAGCATTTTTCTGTAGTGATTCTGTGACAAACCAGCTGGTTCCAGTTAGAACTTTCATGTCTCTGAAGACCAGGAGGTTCTACTGAGAGCTCAGGAACAGACGGAGGCCGGTTCTCTACGACAGCTTTAGACGGTTTTAGAGTCACTGAGGAACGTCACGGAGGGAGTTAGAGTGTGTTTTATAATGAGTGTGTGTGACAGTGTGTGTGTTTTATAATGAGTGTGTGTGACAGTGTGTGTGTTTTATAATGAGTGTGTGTGTCACTGCATGACATCATCCCACCGTTTTAAGCTTTTTGACTAAGAAGCAGAGAAAATGGCTTTAACGCAAACACACACACTAAACCGTTTTCTCTACACACAAACACACACACCGTAACACACTCACTAAGACACACACACACACACACACACACACACACACACACACACACACACACACACACACACACACACACACACACAGAGTCAGGTCTGCTTCAGTAATCCTGAGGACAAAGATGAGCAGAATTCTGACATCAGCACCTCTTAAAGGACACTGTGTGTGTGTGTGTTAGTGTGTGTGTGTGTGTGTGTGTGTGTGTGTGTGTGTGTGTGTGTGTGTGTGTGTGTGTGTGTGTGTTTACATCCATTTTCCTCAGCTTAATGTATTATCCCTATCGTCTCTGACACATTTCACCAAGACTCTCTCTCTCTCTCTCTCTCTCTCTCTCTCTCTCTCTCTCCAGTGTTTCTGAATGTCGCTCGCCCGCCGTGACTCTCAGGAACAAACTGCTGACAGAGTGTGTGTTTGTCACTCTGACTTTATCCATTTAAACACACCTGTTTTAAGCGTGTGCGCGAATATCGGCTCACGAGCTCATGCGGCAGAAAGTATGCGGACACCTGAACGTTAGACGATCACGTGGCGGCTAAAAAAAGGTCGACGTTCATGATGTCATCAGACTAAAACGTCTTATTTTTAATCATGAAAAGGCTTAAATTCACACCGTTTAACGTTACCCACCTAAATATGAGGTCATAGTCTTCAGTATGTCTCTTTCTAACTGGAATATGAACCAGTTTATGTGTGATTTTGTGCATTTACAGGCATGGCAATTTTCCGCCGTTCCGCGGAAATCCGCCGTTTTAATTTTCAAATTGATCATTTCTGTGAATCGTCCAAATCCGTTGAGAAATTTTTAGGGGGGGGTGAGGTATGTTTTTGTTACTCTTGCTCCCGGTTTTTGAGAAGCGCTCGGCGTTTCTCCCGCAGCGTAACAAAGAGAACCAGTCTAGCTCCTGCTGCATTGTAAAAGGCCTTACGATTGGTCGAAATTGGTTAGCTGCCAACGATTGGACCAATCAAATTGCTCGATGCATTCTTTTGTTACAATTCATGGCGGCATGTTCGTGTTGGAATTTTGAGCTATTGGGATCGTTTTCGGTGGAATCATGAGGTTTTTATCGAAAGATCAAGAGTCATCGGTGCTAAAAATAGATAAAAGTGTCAAAAACAAGTTCCGATGGAATTGGCTTGAGAGAAAAGTGACGGTAAAGGTGAAAAATGGTTCAAAGTATGACGAGAGGAAACTGTGACATTAGAAGTGACTTTGTGACCAGTGTAGAACTCCAGTGTAAATAGTGTTAAAAGACCTATAGAACTGTAAAAATTGTAGGACTAAATGCAGTGAGACAACATTGAAGAAAAAGTAAGTTAACTTTTCATTAAATTAACTTATTCATTACAATCTAGTCTTCTGTAATTCTATGCATGTTTTTCATTCTAAATCACCTCTATTTTACTGAAAACCTCTCGGCCCTCCTGAAGATTGTATACCGAACATTTTTAGCTGAAATCAAAATTTGCTGTTGCCATGCCTGCATTTAAAGTCCTGCAGCTCGATGGAAACAGAACGTAAAGGAGACAGAATAAGAAATGTCTTTGGTATGACACAGTCAGAATGATGGGAATCATAAAAAATTAAAAAGCAAAAGTTGACTAAACCTGAACTTAATGTGTCCATCATCATGAGGCCAATCACGTATCATTTAAAAACAGTTGAAAATAAGTCAAAATTTGTCCATAACATGTCGACTTTCTACCAAAATAATCATAATCATCATAATCAGTCATATTTTGTCTGAGATTAGTCAGTTTGTCCAGAATTTGTCAGAAGCAAGTCATAATTTGTCAAATATGTGCCAAAATTTGTCTGAAATAAGTTGTAATTTCTCCAAAATTAATCCATATTTGTCCAAAACAAGTCAAAAATTGTCTGAAATTAGTCAAAATTTGTCAAAACAAGTTGGAATTTCTCAGAAGTAAGTTCAAATTTGTCCAAAATAAATTGTAATTTGTCTAAAATTAGTCAAAATTTGGCCAAAAATTACTCCAAATTTGTCCAAAATAAGTAAAAAAATGTCTGAAATAAGTCAAAATGTGACTAAAATAAGTCAATATTTGTCAAATTTATGTTGTAATTTGTCCAAAATAAGTTAAAATTTGTCTGAAGTAAGTCAAAATTTAACCACTTGTGTTGTAATTTGTCCACAATAAAGTCTTGCGTTGACGGGTTGTACAATGGTCAGAAATAATGAACAGTTTTCGGCTCAGAAATGCGACTAAATGACATCTGACAGTAAATGTGAGCTCCCTGATTAGTCGAATTCTTTTGTTGTTGCTTCAATCTGAACTGAAGCTGCTGACTGAAGCATTATTGTGTAAATAAAACAAAACGGTGTTAAAGTGTGTTTCCTCTGAATGGTGGAGACTAAAACAGACCCAGGATCAGCTCTCCCGTCCTTCATCTGTTCCCTGAATGCAGGTCTGGGCGACGTCCAGGTGGACCACAGGCTGCTGGCGTCTCTTCTCCTCTCATTTTCTACTTGGATAAACCCGGCAGGACACAAAGCACTTATTAAAACACAGAGAGTGAAACCTGCAGAGAGTCCAGCGCTCCTCTCATCGTTTTATCCTCCGTTGTGTGTTTGTGTTTGCTGGCTGCATTCGCCTGATAACTGTTGTTGTTCCTCCCTGTGAGGCTGAAACCCACCGTTAGCGTCCTCCGTCCACCTTACACCGGCCGGATTAGCCGCCATACGCCGGGTTTTAGTTTCAGAAGCTTTCTGGTTCTGCTGCCGGCTGCATTTCTGCTCATCAAGTTCAGACCTGAAGCTCCAAACAGCTCCGTAGTCGTTTAGTCTCGCTTAGTTACCGTCGTTTTCTGCCTCGGTGGAGCTGCAAGAAACCAAAAGACTGAAAACCTTTTCTTCAACCGGTCGGTCTGCAGGTGATTGTATGCTAGCTTTGTTAGCTTAAATTAATCATAAATCAACATAAAAAGCTTGTTTCAGGGCGTTCCTGCACCTCTATGAGAACATAAACAGGAACCATGAAATCCATCGAAACTTTCCAAAATAAGTCGAAATTTGTCCAAAATTTCTCCTAAATTTTTTGTAATTTGTCCAGAAAAGTCTGAATTTGTCCAGAATAATTCACAATTGTCTTAAAAATCAACCAAACCTGTCGCGAATGACAAAAAAAATTGCCTTGCATGAAAAAAATTCAAAATAAGTTGTAATTTGTCCAAAATTTGTCCAGAAGTCAATTTGTTCAAGATTAGCCAAAAATGTGTTCATATTATGTCATTTGTCCACTATTTGTCAAAATCTGTCCAAAATAAGTCGTAAATTGTCCAAAATTTGTCTAAAATAAGTCAGTTTGTCCAAGATTAGTAAAATTTGTCCATATAAAGTCGCAATTTGTCCAAAATTAGTTGTAATTTGTCCAAAATATGTCCAAAATAAGTCAAAATTGTCTTAGAGTAGACCTACCGACAACTGTCCAGTTGTCGGTAGGTCTACTCTAGAATTTTCTACAGTTGGACGTTCTCCTCTATGGACTTCAAGGACCTGGAACTCTGGAAATATTCACAGTACGAAGGTAGAACTCTGATCATTAATAAAATGACAGGAGATGAAGAACCAGATGGTCTTGAGGAGGTTTGGGGGTGAATTTTTATTCAGATTTTGTTGATTTTATGGGAATAAACTTTAGATCTCTATATTGGAAAACACTTTGTGATTGATTATTGGTCTTGTTGCTTCATTTGAGACGATGTGCGCCCTCCGGTGTGTCGTGCAGATGTTTGCGTGGTCCAGATGTTTGAGTCTCTAGGTTCAGGTCGGGTCGAGCCTCGGGGGGATGAACGGAGGTCGATGCTGTTTGAGAGTCCATTAGGAAGCAGGTCAGTCACTCAGCGTCCATTAAGACTCCCTTTTGTCCGGCTGCTTTCTGGGTCTCTCCGTTTGTCCTCGGGCTTCATCAATCACTGACCCTGCCCCGGTGCATCGTGGGTAGTCGTAGACGCTTCAGTTAATTCCTCCTATAAGAGATCTGGATGTTCTTGATGCAGCTGTAGTTCCTCAGAGCGGCCAGCAGGGGGAGGTAGAGGATAAACTGTGTGTGTGTGTGTGTGTGTGTGTGTGTGTGTGTGTGTGTGTGTGTGTGTGTGTGTGTGTGTGTGTGTGTGTGTGTGTGTGTGTGTGTCGGCGTGCAGCGTGGAGAACCGGATTACGCACACGCCCCGCCGAGCCGTCCAATGGCGTGTCAGAGCGGCAGAGGCCTGAGAGCGATATGCAAATGAGTCCTCGCTAGTCATTTTTAGCTCTCTCTCTCTCCTCTCCACACTGTGTCGGTGGATGTAGCTCGCCCATCTGTCACCACGGAGATGCATGGAGGCCCTCAGGTGTGTCTGAGAGGTGAAGGGGGCGTCATAGCAACCGGTCAGGAGCTAACGCTAAAGCTAATGCCGCTTTAACACACAAACAAATCAGCTGCAACAAGCAAAACTGTCATTAAAATCAGTTTTAATCACAAAATCAGGACATTAAAACACAAATAAAGATCAAATCATCTCCTAAAATCACGGTAAAATAATGTTATGACACTGACAGAGCTACTTTCTCATGATTAATGTGTAATTAAATTATCAGAAAATGGTTAAAATGAGTCCAACCAACATCCAAAAGAAATTAAATCTTTATTTCAACGTAAGAACAAGAAAAAGCAGCAAAATGTTTTGCATTTTATCTTGAAAATTAATATTTAGTCAGATGTGTTTGAACCTTCGTAAAGAATCACAACAAACTAATAAAACAACTCTTGTTTTACTAACAATTTAATGCAGTTTATTCATTAATTTTTGTTTGATTTTTATTCAATCATTTATTTGTTTGTTTTTTAACATCTGATTCTTTATTTCTTCATTTATTTTATTTAGTTTTGTATTTTTTCTTTTTGTTTTTTAAATTTTATTCTTTGTTATAATTAATTTTTGGGGTAATTTATTCTTTATTTTTATCTAATTTTTTTTCCTAATTAGTTTATTTTATTACATCCTGTTTATCCAACATATTTTTTTTTCAGAGTTATTTTTATGGCCTTTTGTTGGCTTTATTTGATAGGTGTAGTGAGAGACCGACAGGAAATGGGGAGAAGACATGCAGCAAAGGGCCACAAGTGGGAATCGAACCCGGGCCGCTGCATCAGGGCACAGCCCCTGTACATAAGTCACCCGCTTAACCTGTTGAGCTATACAGGCGCTCTAATTAACCTATTGTAACTGTTTTTATTATTTACTTTACTTCATTTTATTGAATAAATTTTTTATTACGTTAATCATTTTAAATAATTTTCTATTCTTTATTTTAAAAAATAGTTTTTTTAAATAATTTTTTTAAAAAATTATGCTTTGTAGTAATTTTTTAAAAATCTCTTTTTGTTAATTTATTGTTTATTTTATTTATCTTTTTTATATCTAATTCTTTATTTCTTCATTTGTTTATTTTATTTCATCCTAATTATCTAACATTTTTTAATCTATATAAAAAATTGTGCTTTTGTGCTTTATTTTATTGAATAAATCTTTTTTTTCCTCATTTTTATTAATTTTATCTCAAGTTAATTATTCATTATTGTTCAATAATTTTAATAAATTTTCTCCATTATTTCAATAAAGTTTTTTCTTTTTATTTTATTCTTTGTAATAATATTTTTAATCTCCTTTTTTGTGAATTTGTTCTTTATTTTTATGCGTTGCGTTTATTTCATTCTGTTGAAATTTTTTTCTCTTTTTAAAAATTGTTTCATTCCTAATGTTAGGTAATAAGTTGTTTCAGTTTCTCATTTTGTCTGTTTCAACAAAAAAATAATCCTTTTTCATTCATTAAAGCATTTTCTGATATAATAATATAGAATAAATAGTCTCTTTTTATTCTTTTAATTGTATTTATTCATCAATCTATTAATCTCCTTTATTACTAAAGTTTATTTTCTTTATTTTTTCTGATTTATTTGGTTCAACCAACATAAATAACCACAAAATATTAATTCACAACAATTTAAGACCAATAAAAGCAGCAAAATTTCACATTTCAGAGCCTCGAAGCAGCAAATGTTTGGATTTTATCTTGATTTATAACTTAAATAGTTGCATATATTTTGTTTTCTGGTTCACAAATTTGTGATTTCAGTGCAATAACTGATTATATAACCACAAAGAGACAAAAAAATGGTCTAAATTACTTAGAAAGAGACGCAAAAATGTCTCAAACAAGATGCAGAATGACTAAAGTTGAATAGAAATGACCAGAAAGGACAAAGAGACGCAGATAAGATGCAGAGTGGCAAAAATTAAATTCAAACGACCTAAAAAGACAAAAAAAATACCAAAATTAGTTCCAAAAGAACCACAAGAATCAAAACAACCAAAATGAAACACAGAATTTAGATTTACAGTGATTTTTTTGTATAATTGTATTGTACAGTTGTTTGTTGTTGGATCCAGAAAACTCTTCTCTCCATCGATGCAGTAATTTATAGATTTAAGTCGAGCGTTGGTTTGGTGTGCTCGCTGCCGTCTGTCAGTTTTCCGTCAGCAGTTTTTTGAGTCTCTGGGATACGAGATCCGTCGGGACGTGACGAGGTCGGAGGTCGAGCTGTGAATGTTCGCCCTGCAGACCAGCTGTCAGAGTCGCACTTTTACTGTTTGTGTTCACGCCGAGATGAAGAGCGTTGTTGTTAAAACTCGTCCAGTCGAACCAGGAAGTTCTGGAAAATCTGCCTAAAATGGTTCGAAGATTGTCCAAAATTATTTAAAAAATTTACACAATGACTCAAAACTGGTTCCAACTGACATAAAATATTCTAAATAACAGGAAAGTCAAAGCTACTGGATGAATAAATAAATGCAGCATGGCTCAGAAACAGTGAACAGAGCAGTAAGTTGTTGGAGATACATTCAGTATGGTGAAACATTTTTCCACTGATGGTGAGCAGAACTGGACTAAAACTAGTACAAAATGACTCCAATTGTTTGTAGAGACTCAAAAAATCTGATATTAATCAAAAATTTGAGACATTTTTAGCTTGTTTAAAGTCATTTTCGACATTTATTTGTTGCTTCAGACAGATTTTTAATGGATTTGGACAATTTTATACAACTTTGGACACATTTCAAGTTATTTTAGACAAATTTTGAGTTGTTCTGGACAAGTTTCAAATAATTTTGAACAATTTTAGAGGAAAATCAAAGCTACTGGATGAATAAATAAATGCAGCATGGTTCAGAAACAATGAACAGAGCAGTAAGTTGTTGGAGATACATTCAGCATGGCGAAACATCTTTGTAGAATTTTATAAACATAAAAAGAAAGTTATCTAGATTTGTGTTTTGGAGCTTTGGAGTGTCTGACTTTATTTAAAGCGGCTCTATGTGGAGCAGCTGCAGCAGTAAAACTGTGTTTATGGATCAGGATTAACCCTCTGGACCCCAAACAGATTCTTACATATTATTTCCTACTAAAGTCAAGCGGGTTCAGTTTAGTTTTGTTGTCTAATATTTCAATGCTAGACTTCATTTTATCTAAGCTTTACATACCAGTGCATGTTTTGTGTGATTTCCACTAGAGGGCGCTAGATCAGCACGTCACTTAGCTCTGTTAGCTTAGCTGTTAGCTTAGGGGCTCAGACTGTAGGAATTCCGTGGATGTTGGTTCCTTCAGATCCATGTTTTCTGTCTTTGAGACATTCACAGTTTAGTTTTGCAGGCTGCTTCCTTGTTTCCTTCCCTCTTCTTCGTCAGTTTCTCGTTATTTCCTCCTTTCCTTATTTCCTCCTTTCCTTTCTTTGTTTCCTTCCCACTTCCTCTTCTTGATTCTTTCCTCCTTTCGTTGTTTCATTTTCTCCTCTATCACTCCTTGCTTTCTATCCTTGTTTCATTTTTTGTTTCCTCCTTTCTTCCTCACTTCCTTCTCTTCTTATTTCCTCCTTTCCTTGTTTCCTTTTGTCCGTCCCTCTTCCTCCTTTTCTCCTTGCTTCCTTTCCTTGTTTCCTTCTTTTTTTTACTCCTCTTCTTATTTCCTCCTTTCCTTGTTTCCTTTTCACCTTATTTCCTTCCTTCTTCCTTTTCTACACCTTGTTCCCTCCTTTCCTTCTTTCCTTTTGTCCTTCCCTCTTCCTCCTTTTCTCCTTGCTTCCTTTCCTTGTTTCCTTCTTTTTTGTTTACTCCTTTCCTCACATCATTTCCATTTGTCCTCCTCTTCCTTCTTCCTCCTTTACTCCTTCTTTCCTTCTTTTTTGTTTCCTTATTTTCTCATTTCCTTCTCTTTGTTTCCTTTACGTCTTGTGTCTTCATCTGTTCTTTGTTTCCTTCTATCCATGTCTCCTTATTTCCTTCTCTTTGTTCCCTCCTTGACTCCTTGTTCCCTCCTTTCCTTCTTTCCTCTATCACTCCTTGCTTCCTCTCCTCGTTTCCTTCTTTTTTGTTTCCTTCTCTCCTGATTTCCTCCTTTCCTTATTTCCTTCTCTTGTTTACTCCCCTCTTCCCCTTATCCCCTTTTTCCTCTTATTTACTCCTATCCTTGTTTCCTTCCCTCTTTCTCTTCTTCCTTTCCTTCTTGCCTTGTTTCCTCTTCTTGTTTTCTTTCTCTCGTTTCCTTCTTTTTGTTTCCTTCTATCCTTGTCTCCTTTCCTCTCTTCCTTTCTGCTCTTTATTTCCACCTTCCCCTGTTTCCTTTTCACCTTATCTCCTTCCCTCTTCCTCCTTTACTCCTTGTCTCCTCCTTTCCTTTCCTTGTTTCCTCTATCACTCATTGTTTCCTTGTCTCCTTTCTTCCTATCCTTGTTTCCTTCTTTTTTGTTTCCTCCTTTCATCCTTCCCTCTCTCCTTGTTTTCTCCTCCTTCTTCCTTCTTTCCTTGTTTCCTTTTCACCTTCTCTCCTTCCTCTTCCTCCTTTACTCCTTGTTCCCTCCTTTCCTTTGCTTCCTTCCTCTATCACTCCTTGTTTTCTATCCTTGTTTCCTCCTTATTTCCTCATTTCCTTCTTTCCTCACATCATTTCCTTTTGTCCTTATCCCCTTCCTTCTTCCTCCTGTACTCCTTGCTTCCTTCTTTCCTTTCCTTGTTTCCTTCTGTCCTTGTTTCCTCCTCCTCTTCCTCTCAGTGTTCAGTCAGTTGCCCCCCCCCCCCAGTGTGATGAACTAAATGAGGAAGATGACGAGGAGGTGAGGAAGAGGAGAACGAGAACCGAGAGCAGAGATGAAGGAAAGGAGGCGATGAAGGGAAGGAGAGGCGACGAAGGAGTGGAGTGTGTGTGTGTCAGAGCGCTGGAGTGTGTGTGTCGGAGCGGTGGAGTGTGTGTGCTGCGAGCTCTCTGATTGGCCGATGGGGGTTAGATGCACCAGCAGAGGAGGAGGCTGCAGAGAGAAGCTACAAAGAGCGAGAGGATCCAGAGGTGTAGCAGCAGCAGGAGGAGGAGGAGGAGGAGGAGGAGGAGGAAACCCGATCTGCCTCTCTGTGTGGAATTAGCCTCGCAGCTAGCTTAGCTCAGCCCGGTTCGGCGACAGGGATGGAGCGGTTCCTGGCCCTGCTGCGACTGCTGAGCAGGAGGAGGCGAGGGAGGAGGTACCGGGCGGACGACGACTACCAGGAAGGATACGAAGACGTGTACTACTACACCAGCAAGTACAACACACACCTACTGAGTGAGTCCCAGGGAGGGAGGAGAAGCTTTGTCTGGTTGTCCTGCATCATGCGGAGGGCGAGCGAGGAGCTTATCAACAGATTAGGACACTTCAAGCAGCCCAGAGGGTGTGTGGGTTTACCCACCGTGTGGGACAAGCATGTCCAGGGGGACTTCATTGTTTTATGGGGACAAACAGCCGGTCCCGGTTAGAGGGAGTCCTCACAAGTGATGACATGCAGCCGTGTGTGTGTGTGTGTGTGTGTGTGTGTGTGTGTGTGAGAGAGAGAGAGAGAGAGAGAGAGAGAGTGTTTGTGTGGTTTAGCACATGTTGTGAGGACGTTCATGTGAGGAAGGACGGTTTAGTTTCGGTGTCAGAATGTTTACACTTTAATATTAGTGACCTGACTTTACCTGAAGTCCTCATAAGACCAAGAATTGTTAGAGAGTCCTCTAAAGTGATAATATGCAGCATTGTGCGTATATAATATATCTATATGTACGTGTGTGTGTGTGTGTGTGTGTGTGTGTGTATGTTTTTGTGTACATGTGTATTTGTGTCGGTTTGCTAATGTTGTGGGGACAAAGTAGTTTACACAATCATATTATGGGAACTTGACTTTCCCTGAAGTCCTCATAAGGCTGAGAATTGTTAGAGTCCTTTAAAGTGATGATATACAGCAATGTACGTATATAATATATGTGTGTGTGGGTTTGCTAATGTTGTGGGCACATAAATGAGTTTACACTGTCATATTATAGGCACTTGACTTTCCCTGAAGTCCTCATGAGGCTAAGAAGTGGTTAGAGAGAATCCTCTAAAGTGATAATATGCAGTAAAATGTGTGTGTATACATAAACATATATACATACATGTATGTATATATGTATGTTTTTTCTGTGTTTTTCCCCTTTCTGTGGAGAAATACATGAGCTTGCAGTCATATTTTGAGGACTTGACGTCCCCCTGAGGTCCTCATGAGGCTAAGAATTGATTAGAGTGAGTTGTGTGAAGTTAATATTATACAACAATGTATGTGTGTGGTTTTGATCATGTTGTGGGGACATTCATGTGAGGCAGAAGGGTTTAGTTTCGGTGGCAGAATGTTTATACCGTCATATTATAATGACCTGACTTTCCATGAAGTCCTCATAAGACCAAGAATTGTTGGAGAGAGTCCTCTAAAGTGGTAATATACAGCAATGTGCATATATAATATATGTTTTGTGTGTGTGTGTGGTTTGGTAATGTTGTGGGGACATAAATGTGTTTGCACAGTCGCATTATTAGGACTTGACAATGTCTGTGTATATATTATATATACACACACATATATACATACAGGGGTCCTCGACTTACGTCAGAGTTCCATTCCTACGGTGTGACGTAAGTTGATCTTTGCCGTAAGTCAGAGCTCCAGCGAAAATGTAAACAATGCCGTTACGTGCATCACAATATCAATCAGTTTACATATTTGTATTATACAGCTGTCATCAGAAGAGTGTGACTTATACTTGGGGGAATGTAGCACAATCCAAGGTGGTGTACAACCAGGAAATGTAAACAAAGCCGTCTTATAGCGCCGTGTGACGATGTATTCGTCCGCTCCGCTCTCCAACTTGTTCCACCTAACCAGTTCCAATGTAACGATGAAACGCTGTAAGTTGAGGACGTCATAAACCGAGGACCCTCTGTGCATATATGTGTGTGTGTGGGTGAATATTTTGTGTTTTTCCCTTTTTGTGGAAACAAATGTGTTTGCACAGTCATATTATTAAGACTTGACTTCTGCCTCCAGTCCTCATAGGGCCAACAGCTGATTAGAGTGAGTTGTGTGAAGTTAATATTACACAACAATGTGTGTGTATGTGTGTGTGTGTGGGGGGGTTTGGTCATGTTGTGAGAACATAAATGAGTTTCCACAGTCATTGTGTTGTGGAGGCTTGACCTCCCCCTAATGTTCCCATTAGACTAAGAACTGGTTAAAGTGAGTCCTCTAAAGTGATGATCGACAGCTATTTGTGTTCATTTTCCCCATATTGTGGGGACCGAGCTCATCTGTACATCTGTGTGTTGTTTTGTTCATGTCATGAGGACTTTACTTCTAGGTCCTCATTGGACTAGGAATTATTTAGAATAAGTCCTGTGAAAGGATGTATGAGCATCTGAGTGTCCATATTTTTCCATATAGTGCGAACATAAACAGTCATGAGGGCTTTGCTTTCCTTGAAGTCCTCATGGGACAAGTGAGTCTTCTAAGATGATAATGTACATCTTTATGTGTGTTTTTTGTGAATGTTGTGGGAATATATATGTGTTTACTCTGTTGTATCATGGGGACGTCAACTTTAGGTCCTGACAAGGCAAAGAATAGGTTAAATAAGTCTTGTAAATGGATGTTCATTGTCCATTTTTCCCCACATTGTGGGGACATAAATGTGTTTTCACAGTCAAATTGTGGGGACTTACGTCCTCATAAGACACAAACTTGGTCATGTATGTGCATGTTTATGTTGCACATGTGGGGACGTCACCTTCTTTCAAACCGTACCTGCACATGTACATTTATTCATCTGTCTTTACAAACTTGAGTCTCGCCTGATCTTAAGTCCTCATAAGACTTGGTCAGAGTGAGTCCTCTGAAGTGATGATAAACGTGTGTGTGGTTTTGTATTATAGATGAAGGTCGTTAGCGCTGCTCAGTTTCACACAAACTCGCTCAGGTATCCAGGTGAGTGGGGGCCAGGTGGTTTGTGGGTAATGACAAGGGAGGAAGTGTTTACTGTGGAAAGGAATGTGGGAAATGTGGGAAACACACAGTAATTCCAGGTTGTGTTGTTCTTGGTAATTCCAGGTTGTGTTGTTCTTCTGTGATCGCTGCTTAGCATTCTTGTCGACAAAACCTGAAAACTTTTCAGAGCTGAGGTGCATCCAAATAACAACTACAAACAGCATTATCAGAGTGAAAATATTCCTCAGCTCTCACCTGAGTTATCTGATCTTTAACCCTCTGAATTCCAAGCGCTTTCTGAGTGTTTTTCTTTTTTCCTCCCGTCACGTTTTTTCCAAACTGTGGGCTCTTTGTTCTCTGCATAAATCTGCCCATCAGGCTGTCGAAAGATGTTTCGCCAAGAAAAATCTGGAAAATAACATTTAAAAATACCTTGAACTGCACCAATTCTGTCCAAAGTGACTCAAAATTTGTCCAAAATGAGCAATAATTTGTCCAAAATGTCTAATAGAGCCTCCAAAATTATAGAAAAATACTCAAAATGGCTTGAAATTTGTTAGAAATTAAGAAAAAATTGCCTGGCATGACAAGAATTTTCCCTAAATGTCTCAAAAATTGTCCAAAATTTGTCCCAAAAGATTCAGAAAGTCATCTAAAATTATCCAAAACTGGTCCAAATGCATGAAATTGCCACATACTGCAGATATTTAACTATTTCCGTGTTTCCAGCCTCTATAGACCTTTTCTGTATGTTTCACCATGCTGAATGTATCTCCAACTTGCTCCTCTGTTCACTGTTTCTGAGCTGAGTTGCATTTATTTTATTCATCCAGTAGGTTTTATCATCTCAGTTTAAAATTGCTCAAAATTATTTGAAACTTGTGAAGAATGAGGTCATCATCATCATTGTGTGATGAACCACAACTCTTCACCATCTGCTTCAAATGTTTGTGATTCCTGCAACAGTCTATATCTGTTATTAAAACATTTAGAAATCAGTATTTTCACTGTGGAGGCTGTACAGTTGTTAGAACTGGTTAAATAACATCGGTGTGACAGACTCATTGCTATATATATATATATATATATATATATATATATATATATATATATATATATATATATATATATATATTTACTCTGTGATTTATAGTTTTTCTGGCCTGTTACTGTCAATTCAGAAACAGGAAACTCTCAAGATCCGTTGAAACCAGGTTGTTGATTTTATACGTCAACCTAAGCAGCTGTTAGAGACTCAATTTGTTGGATGTTAATTATTAATACTTGAAGGTAAAGTTAGTCAGTGTTGTATTTGTGTTGGATGCCTGTGTTTCTGAGCCTCCTCGTATCCTCGAGGTACATTTACGTAGTTAGAAGATTCTTCAGGATGGCGGAGGAGGACTGATTTCCTGGGAGAGAAGACAAAATAATTAGCACCGTCAGACATAATTTTCAGCTTTCAGTAATTCCTGCACAAACTGGGCTAACCAAACACTAGCGTCAAAGATACAAACAACCAGTAAAGCAGCACTCTTTCTAGATGAATAGAGTTTTTATTAGGTGTGGAAAGTCCTGTTTTTCTAGGTTTATACTAACTTTGAACATCCAACTAGCTCATCCTGATGTTTGGGGTTTATGATATAGCTTTAGATTATCAGTTACGGGAATTGTTCCAGTTGTCAGAGGGATTTTTAATGATGTTTTCATATCAGGATGGTTTCACTTTAAGGGAAAGTGGGGTAAGATGAGTCAGTTTTTACTTGAGGTGTCGTTACATGAATGTCTAAAAAGAAAACATGTACACTACTGTTCAAAAGTTTGATCATTTCATGTTTTCCATGAAAACACTTTTATTCATGTGCTAACATAAGTGCATAAGGGTTTTCTAATCATCAATGAACCTTTCAACACCATTAGCTAACACAATGTAGCATTAGAACACATGAGTGATGGTTGCTGGAAATGTTCCTCTGTACCTCTATGGAGATATTCCATTAAAAATCAGCTGTTTCCAGCTACAATAGTCATTTACCACATTAACAATGTCTAGACTGTATTTATCATTCAGTTAATGTTATCTTCATTAAAAAAAAAAAATGCTTTTCTTTCAAAAATGCGGACATTTCTATGTGACCCTAAACTTTTGGACGGTAGTGTAGATGTACTTCAGGATGTGGGGCATCCCTAGCAATAATTGGTTTGGGTCTAAAATAAATAGTTTTTAAAATATGGCTTTCCTTAAAAATAAGTGTTTTTTTGTGTCAACTATGGGGTAAACGAGCCTTTGAAGAAAATATGTTCGGGTAAATTGTGCCATTGTAGTAAAATTTTGAGTTTTATACCTCATATAAGGACAAACCAACACCAAGTAGTCTCTTAAAAGTTGTATTTAAAGATAAAATGTACAACTTTAAGGGCCAGTTTCCT
Source organism: Amphiprion ocellaris (assembly GCF_022539595.1). Taxonomy (NCBI): domain Eukaryota; kingdom Metazoa; phylum Chordata; class Actinopteri; family Pomacentridae; genus Amphiprion; species Amphiprion ocellaris. The sequence goes on from NC_072786.1 coordinate 2,258,966, forward strand.
TCAATAAGCCCCACAGATAACATATTTTGGAACAAGATCATCATCAAAATTCAGATTTTTACAAAACTGGGCTATTATTCAACATAAAGCTGTAGATGTGCAATGATGTAATTATTTACCAATAATCATGGGTGTCACCATTTTAACAGAAGTGCATCATCCATGTAGCTTATAGCTAACTTTATGCTAACACTTTAGCGTCACATTGTAGCTAAGTAATGCATGTGAAATAGTTTCAGATCATCCAAAATTTGTCACAGAAGACTCAGAAAATCATCTGAAATGATCCAAAACTGCTCCAAATGCATGAAATTGTCCAAAATCACTCATGACCCCAAAATACTACATAGTATAATAGTTAAATACAGATATTTAACTAGTTCTGTTTCCAGCTTCTATAGACCTTTTCTGTATGTTTCACCATGCTGGATGTAGCCTCCAACAACTTGCTCCTCTGTTCACTGTTTCTGATCCATGCTGCATTTATTTATTCATCCAGTAGCTTTGATTTTCCTCTCATGATCATTTTGGACACATTTTGAATCATTTTCAGACAATTTTTCAGCTACCTTGGAGAAATTTGGACAAGTTTCAGTCATTCTCACAAATTTTGAGTCATTTTGGACCATTTTTTTTCAGACATTCAGAGAAGTTTAAGTCATTTTAGATATTTTAAAGAAATATATTGGAGACATTTTAGGCACAAGTTTCCAGGTTTTGACCCAAGGAGTGGCTCAACTAACCCCACTCTCCCCTACCTCTCTATTAAGGCTGTAACTAATTATTATTCTCATTGTTGATCAATGTGTCGATTATTTTCTCAATTGGAGAGTTGTTTGATCTTCAAAAGGTCAGAAAACTGAAAAATAACAATCACTGTTTCCCAAAACACCAAAGGACAAATGTCTTCTTTTGTGCATCAAGAAACTGAAAAATATTTAGTTTGACACAGATGGAATAAGCGAATTTACAATAAAGAATCAGACTTAGGTTGAAGTTGATACCGATTAGTTTTAATTAATCAACAACCAAACTGAGAAATAAATATTTTGTGTTGTTTAAGCACTTTGTAGTGTCCATGTTGTTACTACATTCTCACCTAAAACCCCACAATGACGTTGGAAGAACATAACCCCAACTATGATGAATTTATCGCTTGTATTGATCACCTTGTTTGAGCAGTGATTCGACATCTCAGCATGACCCGTTTCTGTTTTCAGAAGTGGCTGTTGTTCTGGTTTTCGTCTCCGTGGTGCATTTGATTCTATTCTCGTCTCTGATTTAGATTCCGTTTGTTCTGCCATGCCTTGATGTGTCTTTAAAACACTTTTTGGGAAGATTTTCCTTCATTAGATTAGACAGTAGTGACAGAGACGAGGGAGATAACAAAGGAACCAGGGATGAAGCGATTAGAGCTCAACTGTGCGACGGCGTCGAGTGAAGGATCCTGCTTTGTGTCACAGTTTCTAAAAACTGCTGGCAGAAATGTAGAAATGTGCTGCTTGAAACTGAACTTTTCTCACCTTGACTAACTGTACGAGCTGAATATGAACCACATCATTTGGAAAAGAATTATTAGACTGGAGTAAAACTGCATTTGATCATCACTGATAGACTCAACTTTGTCGATTTCAGGTTTCACAATTTAAATTAAGTTCCAGCATTTCAAATTCAATGGACTCCTCTGTTCACTCCAGTTTATATCTCCGTTTCCTCCCACTGTACCACAATAATGTCAAAAGTTTCCAAAACGTGACTTACCAGACGAGAACTTTACCAGACCTTCATTGAGTCCGTCAACGTCATCAACTCCACCTATGGAGAGGATGAGGGTGGAGCTATGGGTAACATCATGGTTGATCCAGTGATTGGCACTGTTGGTTTTGATGCTGGACTAGGATGTAAAAACACAACATGCTCCAGCAGCTCTCCAGGATACTTTCACATACTCTGCCTGTCCAAAGAAAAAAGCCGGCACTTGGATTTAACTAAGCAAATAGGTAAGAGCCTTCCATTGCTGATGCAGTGAGGAGCTTCTCATTTCTTAAACAAATGTGTTGGAAGACATATTATTGGCCTGCACCAAGCAAAGAAAACAACTAAGGAGATGAAACTACTAAAATCAGGTTAAGAATCGTCCAACGCATCATTAAAACCTGAAGGATAGTGGAGAACCATCATCTTTGAGGAACAAATGTGGTTGGAACAAACTCTTAGACGATCGTAGGAAATCAACGGCTATGTTTAATAGTGAAAGTAAGAACATTTGCACACGTAGAATTCGAAGGGAACTCAAAGGATTGGGACTAAACAGCTGTAGCTCTAAAAAAAAACACTGATCAGTGAAGCTAATCAGAAAAAATGGCTTTGGTTTGCTGGTAGCATAAAGATTGGACTCTGGATCAATGGAAGAAGGTCATGTGGTCTGATGAGTCCAGATTTACCCTGTTCCAGAGTGATGGGGGCATCAGGGTAAGAAGAGAGGCAGATGAAGTGATGAACTCATCATGGCTAGTGTCTACCAGCCTGTGGGGGTTAGAGTTATGATCTGGGGTTGGTCAGGTTCAGCAACATTATGTTCCCAAAGAATGAGGTCAGCTGATACCTGAATATACTGAATGACCAGGTCTTTCCATCAGTGGAGTTTTTCATGTTCCAAGATGACGACGCCAGGATTCATGGGCTCACATTGAGAATGAGTGGATCAGGGAGCATGAGATGGATTGTCCTCCACAGAGTCCAGACCTCAGCCCCACTGAGGATCTTTGGGATATTCTGGAGAAGACTTTGTCTTCCCATCATTAATATAAGATCTTGGTAGAAAATTAATGCAACTCTGGACAGAAATAAATGCTGTGACATTGCAGAAGCTTATTGAAGTGATGCCACAGTGAATGTGTGTCGTGTGTGCAGCTTTCTTTCTGGACGGACACTGTATTTCTTTGTGTATTTTCATCACAGAAAAATGTCTGAATCCCTCCACCGCTCGTTTGGTTTTTCCACCATCTTCTGAGCTAATGCGAGGTTGAGGAATGTTCTTGTTTTTGTGGGTGAACTCTGGTTCGCAGCTCCCTCGCCTCCATCTGTCTCCTCCTGAGAAATCTCCAACAGGCCTTGAACTCGTCGCCGGCTGAACCGTTTACGCCGATTAAAGTGTTTGCAAGCTGCGAGCAGACGATGAAACATTCGGCCTTGGATATTTGTGAATGAACCGGAGCAGAAAATTTACCCACTGAACCCCTGAGCTATTTCTGGACGTTTCATTTGCTCCCGTCATATTTTTAGGTTAATTTTTTTTTTACTACAACATAAAATCCTGTGCCTCTATGGAAACAGAACAACCATTAATAGAAGGAGAAGGAATTCTGTGTAGTATAATCTAATTAGAATGGATGAAATCATAAAGAGAAAGAATATCATTATTTTGACTATTTGTTAAAAAAATCCTGGAGTTAACATGTACAACATTTTCCCAAGAGGAACCAATTTTTCAATAATTTTTTGTATTTTTACAGCCTCTACAGACTTTCTCACTCTGTTAATCAGCTGTAGGAAGATGTTTCTCCATGCTGAATGTATCTCCAACAACTTGCTGCTCTGTTCACTGTTTCTGAGCCATGCTGCATTTATTTTATTGACTCTGAATTGTTGTCATGTAAGTGTTGGTCACAGCTGAATCAGTCAAGGCTTTTTGGTTGTGCCGAGGAATGTGGAATTTTTTATTGTTTACAGATTCTACTTATTGCGGAAATTTTATTTTAGGCAAATTTTTAAATGAGACACGTAGAATAAACAGATTTTGATTAATTAACATGATTTCAAGCTCAGATTTGGTTGGAAATCAATTTCTGATTGTGATCAATGATGCCATTTTTTGATTTATTTTTTTAAAAAAGATGACAAGCATTCAGCTTTATATTGCAAACCAAACACCGTTGTGAATATTTGTGAAATTAATCATTTAAAACTGCGTATTTGTGTTTGTCTGGATGCTGATCTTTGTGATACCTCTATGGTATGGAAATGTACTGTTTGTGCTGCAGAGCTGCCACGAGGCATTTCTGGAAGCTACCAGCTAGCTAGCTCAGTGTGTGTGTGTGTGTGTGTGTGTGTGTGTGTGTGTGTGTGTGTGTGTGTGTGTGTGTGAAGCGCAGCGTGTGATTGTATATGAAAGCATTTTCAGGTTGGCTGACCGGCTAAACCTCGAGACTTTCCATCCCCTCTTTCCTCGCTCAGTGTGATTTCAGTCCTGAATTTCCTCGTTGATTTAATCTCCGTCGGCCTCGTTAAGCCGGTTTGTTGTGTCCAGCATCTTTAAGAGTTCTTGAAAGAGACGTTTACAGGTTCAGATTATCAGCTGTTTCTGGTCTCAATCTGTTTTTTTCGCTCTTTTCCAGACAGAATAAGAAAGTGTGAAGTAAAAATGCTGCATGTTGGCATTTCTGCCTGCTAGAAATCACATTTATATACAGAGAAAACCTCATTACTCAACCTTCTGTTTTCTTTTTACTGACTTATGATATAAAATAGTTTAAATTTAGTTCTGTAAAGTGCAAGCGAATAACTGATATCATGAGTTTGTGCGCTTAAAATAAAGAGTTAATCCCAAAAACACTCATTATGAGGCTTCAGATCAAATAAATATGAATAAGAGAGAACAATTTTACGTATTATTACCTTTTTTATGTGATTTCGCTCGTTATTATCTATAATTTAACAAAATAGAGAAACTCTGTAAAATAACTGGGAATTTTTTTTTATTTTTATTATCATTTTACAATTCTTAATATACATCCATTTTCTTTAGTGGTGCCAAATATCAATAAAATAATTGCTTTTTTGGCTAATTTAATTAGCATAAAAACTGTAATTTTAGGGTTCAACACTGTAAAAGAAAAAATTACTATTTGTAAAAATAGATTTTCGGGTTTGGCATTTAAGCATGTAAAGTGATGCTTTTTTCTGTGATTTTTTTTGTTATCTTCTGTAATTCAATGAAACAAGAAAGAGCTAATCTTTAAACAGTAAAAAATGTATATTTACCATTTCACAATTCCTAAAATCCGTGCGTTTTCTTCGAAATAGTGGCAATTATCTATAAAATAATGTTGTTTTTTGCTCATTTAGTGATTCTAAAAGCTGTGTGAAATGATGTGAAAGAACATATTACTATCAGATTTTCTGATGTGGATGTTATTTATAGGTTTGGCCTTTTTTTTTCAAAGTGAACCCATAAATGAGTCCTTTTTTCTGTGCTTTTCTAATATAGTCAGTAATTTAAAGACAAGATGTAAAATAACTGTAATTTGTTCATGAAACATTAAAAACCAGCATAAACAGCCATTTAAATTATATTATACTGCGCAGAAGACATTTCTGAGTTCTCTCTCCCTCTTCGCGGTTGTTCTATTTTTATAGAGGTGCAAGACTTTAGATTACAGTGAAAAATTAACTCACAGTTATGAGACAGACATGAAAAAAACAACCAGAAGCTGTTTGCAGGTCAGAGGGTTAAACACAGCAGTTAAATAAATATAATTGAGTTTGTTCCTTTTGTATAAATAAAGAAAATATATTTGACCCGGTGTTACCTGGATGGAGGTGAAAGGTGTTGCCCCGCCCCCCATCCGAGGCCACGCCCCCTGGCAGTGATGTCACCCGTGTCTCACCTTTTTGAGCCTCTCTCTCGTCTCCTCTTGATCTCGTTAGAGCGCCGGAACATTACGACACATAAATTTGCTCGTTAATGAAGACGAGTGTTGAGTTCAGACTCAGTCGTGTGCTGCGTGGAGGCTGTTGACACAGAAAAATTTGCTAATTAGTGCTTTAAATAAGGACTTCGTTAGCATAACCGGTCGGAGATTAAAGAGGAAAACGGGGAGGGCCGGCTCTCTGGTTCGCCGCTTTGTTTCTTCTGATCTTTGTTGGACTCCGTTAAGCGAAAACATCTTTATTTTGTTGTGCTTGTGGCTCTATTAGCGGCAGACCGAACGCCTACCTGCTTTTTAATATGTGTGAACGCGTTAGACTCCCCTCGGCTCGGCTCGGCTCGGCTCGGCTCGGCTCTCAGGCCTACGGTTTCCACTTTTCCAGGATTCGTGCTGGTCCGGAGGCGGCTGGATTATCTCCAGCAGCAGAAAGTGGAGCAGAAATCCACGCGAGCTCACCTTAATTAACGCTCGGGCCTCTCGGGAGCCGCGGCGCCATTAAACATTATTTGGATTTGATGTTTAATTAGCTCCCTTAAATTAAAGAACAATTGTTTCCCCTTCTTTTTTTCCCTTCACTCCTCTGATTCCTCTCAAATAAAAACACCCAGTCGCCAGTTTATTAGGTACAGCTGCAGTTATTTAGGTCAAACCTACCGCTGAATTTTACTGCATCATACTGTTTGTAATATTTAGTGTTTTTTCCTAAAGTTTCGTGCTTCACAGATTACCAATGATAAATAATAGTAATAAAATAAAAAAACAAAATGTGAAAATAGTGTTAAAAAAAACAAGACATAAAACTTGATAAAATAGATTAAAAAGGCAAAATATGACAATAAACATAACCCTAAAGTGAAAAGACAAAACAATAAAATAAAAAATAAAATCAATTGAGAAGACAAAACATTAAAAAAATATCTAATATGAAAACAATATAAATTTGATAAAATAGGTTAAAAAGAAAAAACATTAAAATCAAAATGAAACTAAATAAAAATCAATTTAAAAAGACAATATGAAAAATAAAACAATTGAAAACTAGATTTAAAAACATAAAATAGACAAAAAAACAAATCAAATAAAATACAATATTAAAAACTACATAAAAATCATAGAAAAGATTAAAAATCACAAAACATGAAAATAAAAAATGCTAAAAATACTAAACTTCATAAAAATCGATTATATTGACGAAACATGAAATTAAATAGCAAAAATAAAAACATACAATGGATTTAAAAAGACAAACCATGAATACAAAATAATATAACAAAACTACATATAAACTTGATAAAAAATATATTAAAAAGGTGAACTTTAAATTAAAATAACAAAAATTTAATTAAATCAGTTTTAAAAGAAATGAAAAATAAAATAATTTTAAACTAGATATAAAACAAATAAAAATAATATTAAAAAAGACAAAGCATGAAAACAAAATAATATAATAAAAAGTAGATTTAAAATCAATAAAAAAATATGACATTAAATTAAAATGACAAAAATTAAAATAAAAAATCAGAAAAGACTTTGAAAAATAAAACAATTGAAAACTTGGTATAAAATAATTAAAATAGATTCAAAAAGATAAAGGATGAAAAGAAAATAATAGAATAAAAACTAGATATAAAACTTGATAGAATTTATTAAACAATTAAAATATTTAAAAAATAAAGCTAGGTAAAAAAAAGCTTGAAAAATGAAATTAATTAATTAAAATGACAAAATGTGAAAATTGGAACTTGAACTTGATAATATAGAATAAAATGATAAAATACAATTTTTATTACATTGTATTAAATTAATTATGAATGAATAATTTTAAATGAAAGTAAAAATAGAAATAAAATCAATTTTAAAAGACAATCTAAAAATAAAAATATTGAAAATTGGATTTAAAAACAAATAAAATATATCAAGACAAAGTTTGAAATTAAAATCATAGAATAAAAACTACATATAAAACTAGAGATTAAACGGGCAAAATATGAAAAAATAAGCTAGATATAAAAAACTAGATTAAAATTACAAGAAATAAAATAGAAACTAAATATAAAACTTTTTAAAAACAAATAAAAATGACAGAACATTACATTTAAATGCCAAAAATGTGACTCAATAAAACTCAATTAGAACCTAAACAGATATAAAAAAGCAATATAATCGATCAGAAGTGTATTTTAAACTTGTGTTCTTTTGTGATTGATTGTTGTTGCGTCTGTTCTGCTCTCTGGTGTCTCTAATTAAAGGTTTGGACTCCGTGTTGTTAGCGTGTTGTTAGCGTGTTGTTAGCGTGTGCTGCTGCGCGTTGTTAGCGTGTTGTTAGCGTGTGCTGCTGCGTGTTGTTAGCGTGTGCTGCTGCGTGTTGTTAGCGTGTTGTTAGCGTGTGCTGCTGCGTGTTGTTAGCGTGTGCTGCTGCGTGTTGTTAGCGTGTGCTGCTGCGCGTTGTTAGCGTGTTGTTAGCGTGTGCTGCTGCGTGTTGTTAGCGTGTTGTTAGCGTGTGCTGCTGCGCGTTGTTAGCGTGTTGTTAGCGTGTGCTGCTGCGTGTTGTTAGCGTGTTGTTAGCGTGTGCTGCTGCGTGTTGTTAGCGTGTGCTGCTGCGTGTTGTTAGCGTGTGCTGCTGCGCGTTGTTAGCGTGTTGTTAGCGTGTGCTGCTGCGTGTTGTTAGCGTGTGCTGCTGCGTGTTGTTAGCGTGTGCTGCTGCGCGTTGTTAGCGTGTTGTTAGCGTGTGCTGCTGCGCGTTGTTAGCGTGTTGTTAGCGTGTGCTGCTGCGTGTTGTTAGCGTGTGTTACATAAGAAGAAGCAGTGACTCAAAGCCACGTGTTTGTCTCTCTGGATCGCCGGCAGCTGTGACGACGTCCTGAACACTCCTTTCATCTCTCAGCGTGGCTCTTTGTTCGGTCGCCTCGCCGCCATCAATTATTCATCGGCCTGTTTCCATGGCAACAGCTGCAGCCGTGCGAAGCGTGTGAACGTGTGAGGGGTGTTGTTGTTGTCGTCGGGGGGGGATGTGACGGCGTGAGGACGTTCGGTATTCACATCAAACAAGTTCTGATCAGGAAGAGGAAGAACTTTATTTTAGATTCACACAGAAAGAACGTCGACTAACAGAACACAGAGAGCTCGTTCTACTTTGTCTGGTTCTACTTTATCTGGTTCTGAGGTTCTATTTACTGGTTCTGCTTTCTCTGATGTATCTAGTCAGTTCTTTTGTGTCTCTCTGTTTTTGTGGTTTTTACTTTTCTACCAATTTCTTCCAATTCTGATTTTTTTCAAGTTTTGATTCCTTCAGGTTCTTAATTCTGGTTCTAATTTCATTTGTTCTTCAGGGCGGTTCTGATTTCTTGTGTTCTTTAGTCTGGTTCTGATGTCTGAGGTTCTGTTAACTGGTTCTGATTTCTCTGTTGTTTGTAGTTGGTTCTGGTGTGTCTCTTGACTTTTGTGGTTCTTGCTTTTCTACCAGTTTCTCTGGTTGTAGTTGTTTTTTTTCACTTTTGGTTTCTTCAGATTATTGTATCTGGTTCTCATTTCTCTGTTTTGGTTTGGTTTAGTTGGTCCTGGTTTCTTTGGTTCTTTGGTTCTGGTTCATCCTGCTCTCCATTTTTGTGGTTTCTAATTTACCACCAAGTTCTCTGGTTCTAGTGTTTTTTTCTGTCACGTTCTCCTTCTGATTTCTCAGTTTTTATCTCGTATAGTCTCATTCTTCGGGCTGGTTCTGATTTCTCTGGTTCTTTTATCTGGTTCTGATTTCTCCATTTTTTATTTTTTGGTTGTTTTTTTTGTCTGGTTCTGATTTCTCTACTTCTTTTAGCTGGTTTGTATTGCGGTGGTTCTTTATATTGGTTCTGATTTCTCTGTCCTGGTTTATTTGGTTCTGGTTCTGGTTCTGGTTCGTCCTGCTCTCCATTTTTGTGGTTTCTAATTTATGACCAATCTCTCTGGATCTAGCAGTTTTTGTCCAGTTCTGATTCCTTTAAGTTGTTTCAGATTTTTTAATCTATTTATTTATTGGTTCTGATTTCTGAAGTTCTATTAATTGTAGTTGGTTCTGGTGTGTCTCTCCATTTTTGTAGTTCTTACTTTTCTACCAGTTTCTATCAGTTCTCGCTGATTTTTTTCAAGTTTTGATTCCTTCAGGTTCTCATATCTGGTTCTAATTTCACTTGTTCTTTAGGGTGGTTCTGATTTCTCTGTTGTTTCTAATTGGTTCTAGTTCTGGGATGTCCTGCTCTCGATCGTTGTTGTTCTTACTTTAACAATAATAATAATAATAATAATAATACATTTTATTTGGCAGCGCCTTTCATAACACCCAAGGTCACTTTACAGAGGATAAAAACACAATAAAATAAATAAAACAAAACAGCAGACAAAAGTAACACAACAGTTAAAAGAAACAATGAAATTACAATGAGTATGCAGATTTAAACAGATGAGTTTCGAGTCTTGACTTAAACTGGGGTAAAGAAACAATGTTGCGGATGTCTGGGGGGAGAGAATTCCAGACTTTGCGACCAAGTTCTCTGGTTCTAGTTGTTTTTTTCCACTTGTGGAAATATAACATAATTTGACATCATATAATATGTGCAACACTCTGAGCTGCAGGTTCCTGTTGTGCTGCTGTGGTTTGACCAGCAGGGGGCGTTATAGGCTCAGAGTGCAGCTGAGCACCGTAGTGTCCAGCAGGGGGCAGCACAGATCAGAACAGACCATAATAATGCAGAAACAGAACCTCAGTATTGACGGTGAATGGGGATCGGGGGAGGGGCGACTGACCTGCATTTCACTGCAGTTACTGGAATATGAATTTAAAACCTTTAATACACTAATCCGCTGTAATCTGCTGCTGGAACACTGACCTACATGTATGACCACTTCACTACCTGCTGCAGGCCACGCCCCCTCTGCCGTCAGCCAATCACAGCTGCTCTCACATATTTTTATCTCCTCATGAAGGTAAATAAACCAGAAGCTCAGCTGTTCTGCACTAATTCCACTGATAAACAGCAGATTATCAGCCTCAATTAAAACACTTTACCTGCTCTGAGTTAGTGTTCTGCACCATGTACATACATTTTTTCTCTAAAATGCTTAAACAATTAATCATTTAGTTGTTAACTGTTAAATTAATTGTTAACACAATTATAATTGATTTAACTACAAACAGCAAAGATCTAAATTGTGTGATTGCAGCTCCTTAAAAGTTCTATTTCTGTTTCTTTTCTGTGATGTTTAGTTTTTGCAGATTCATGTCTGCAGATAAAATAAGAAAACCTGCCGAGATGCATCATGGGAAATGTAGGATCCGTCGTCTTCTTTGCTTCCAACCTCAGTCATTTCCTCCATCCTTCCTTGTTTCCTTCTTTAATTCCTTCTCTTCCTCAGTTCTTGTATTTTCTATCTGTATTTTTTATCTCTTCTCATTTATTTTGTATTTTGTTTTTATTTATTAACATTTCCTTCCCGTGTTTCTTTAATATTTTACATTAATTTCCTCTCTTGGTCTGTTTCCTTTATTTTTCTTTCTGTCCATCCTGTGCTTATTCCTATTGTCTCTCCTCTTTCTTTCCTCGTTTCCTTCTTAACTTTAATTTCTTCATCAGTTTTCCTTCATTTTTGTCCAGCTTTCTTTTTATTCCTTCTTTCCTTACCTTTTAATTCCTTCCTCTTATATTTCTTTCCTCTGTTCTTTTTCTTTTCAATCCACTTCTACATTAAATCCTTCTCTTCATCTGTTTTCCCTTTATTTTCTTTCCATTCTTCTTTATTATTCCTTTTATCTGTCCTCTTTCCTTCTTCCCATTCTTGCTTCCTTCTTCCACTTAATTTTTTCCATTAATTTTCTTTTATTAATTCTTTCTCCTCATGAGTTTTTCCTTCATTTTTACCATTTTCTCTTATTCCTGTCTCTTTTTCTCTTTTCCATTGATCTTTTCATTCCTTTTCCTTCTTTTCTTCCATCTTCATTCCTTCTTCTTAATTTTTTCCCTTAGTTTTTCTCTCCTCTTTCCCTGTCTTCTTCTTAACTTTAATTTCTTTATCTGTTTCCAGTTTTTCCTTCCTTTTTATTCATTTTTCTTTTCTTCCCTCTTTTTATTCCCTCCATTGATTCTTTCTTTCCTTCCCTTCCTCATCCTTTTATTTCCTTCCTCTTGTATTTCTGAATTTTCCTTCCTTCTTTACTTTTTCAATTATTCCTTAAGCATTTCCTTTATTTTTTTCCATCCTTTTTTGTGCCTCTTTCCTTTCCTTCTTTCCATCCTTACTTCCTTCTTCCATTTAATTTCTTCCATTAATTTCCTTCTATTTATTCTTTCGCTTTCTGTTTTCCTTCATTTTTAACCATTTTTCTTTTCTTTCCCTCTTTTCCATTGATCTTTTCCTTCTTTTCTTCCTCATGTTTTTCTCTCCCCCTTTTCTGACTTTTCCCTCCTCTTTTAACCTCCTTTTATTCATCTTTCTGTTTGCATCCTCCATCCGTCCATCCAGCTGCACAAACACTCCTCCTCCTCCCTCCATCATCATCATCATCCCTCCTCCTCCTCCCATCATCATCATCTTCATCCTCCCATCTGCGCAGACTCTGCCTCCCCCCTCCTCCCCCACTCTGCCTGGTTTTAATGGAGGAGCTTCACATCTGCAGCGCTGCCTCCTCCTCTTCATCCTCCTCCTCCCTCCCTCCCCCATCAATCGGCTGCTGAGCATCGCCGCCGGATTCCGTCTGAGGAGGTCGTCCGTCATTCGGTCGCCAGCAGAGGTGACGAGGAAGAAGAGGAAGAAGAGGAGGAGGAGGAGGAGGAAGAGGAGGAGGAGCGGGAGGTGTAGTTTTTTTCTCTCCGGCGGTTGCAGCTGCATGGCGCCGTGGGGGGAGGCGACACTCGGCTCGGCTTCACCATGATCGCCGTGTCGTTTAAATGTCGCTGCCAGATCCTGCGCAGGGTGAACAAAGGTAGAGCGACATAGAGCTGCACTGGCAGAGAGAGAGAGAGAGAGAGTGCATGTGATGGGTTTCAGTATGTGCAACAGAACATGCATGTGTGGTCGAGCCGACATCCGCCGCAAACTGCTGACATTGAAAAGACGGTGAGCTGGCTGTTTATGAGCAAAGCCGGCGTTCGTAAACGATCCGTTCAGTCGATCGCTGCAGGTCGCTTCGAAGCGAGAGGCAGAGAGCATCGCTTCTCATCTTCATGAATGCAATATTCATGGTGTGTGTTAACGGGAGAGGATGGAAGAGGAAGCAGTGCAGACGGACTCAGTGTGGTCGGGTGTGATTTCTAAAAATCCTCCCTGAAAGTCTGGTGCAGTTTCAAGCTTCAGGTGTTTGTTTTCGGTTTGATTTCACCTCCGTTTGTTTGACTTTGGTGGAAGAAGATCTAACTGTGAACGCTGTAACGTAATCTTATTTCTATATCATGGAGAAACCAGTTGAGATTACCAGTTGAAAGTACCAGGAAAAGTGTTACCAGGTTGCTAATATAGAAGGAGATCAGTAAAGGTATTAGATAAATGGCTAAAGGGGATACTAAGTAATGGTACAAAGATAAAATGAAACCGAAAAATAGTGGAGGAATGGTTAAAAACTGGGAATTGTAATGGTTTGCAGTTTAACAGTGAAAAGTAGCTGTGGTGGCAATAGTAAAATCCTCCTGAGTGCAGTTTGAAGCTTCAGGTGTTTGTTTTCGGTTTGATTTCATCGCCGTTGTTTGACTTTGGTGGAAGAAGATCTAACTGTGAACGCTGTAACGTAATCTTTTTTCTATATCGTGGAGAAACGAGTTGAGATTACCAGTTGTACCAAGGACCAAGTAGTGATGTGCAAGCAGAAAAGTGTTAGCAGGTTGCTAATACTGAAGGAGATAAGTAAAAGTAATGGACACATGGCTAAAGGGGATATTAAATAATGGTAAAAAGATCAAATTAACCAGAAAAATGGTAGACAGATGGTTAAAAATTATGGAAATTGTTGGTTAGAAGTAATGGACTGCAGTTAAATAGTGAAAATTAGCAACAGTGGCTAACAGGATTGGATAAATGGTTAGAGTAATGGTATAAATGGTAAAAGTAAACTGAAAAACGATGGACAAATGGTGAAAAACTGAGAAAACGGTTAGCTAAATGTAATGTTAAATATAAAACATAAACAGCAGTTAAATGAAGAATAGTGACTAAAAGTACTTGAAAAACATGGTTTAAATTAATATTTTAGCTAAAACTGAATAGATGATTGAGGTTGCTAATTCAAAAATAATTCACAAACTCCTACAAATTGTTCAGATTCTAAAAGTAATGGATAGCAGTTAAATGGAGAAACAGCGGTGTTTAAAAGTATGAGATAGATTAGAGTTTTAATCTTAAATTGCATCTAGTTTGAAAAGAATTGAAACAAACACTTGTTAGGGGGTTTAAATGAAGAGGTACTTAAGTTTGTGTGAATTAAACTCGTAACTCATATTTTTGCAATAAACAGCTGCATTTGAATGACCATCATTCAGCACCAATGTTTATTTTTTGCTTTAAAATCAGGGAGTTTTGAGCTGTGTTTGACTATAATCTAAAGAGAACCCAGTTTCAGTCTGTCGTCCGCCCACCTTCTCAATTCTTCTTAATTATGAAAATAACAGGGAGCACTCGAACATGTTGGGTCTCCACTGGAAGCCAATTAAGCCGCGAGAACTGAAATCCTCCGCAACAACTCCTCGGATGAAGACGGAGAACATCTCTAATGAGTTAGTTGTGCAATATTTGAAGTTCCTGGCCAGACGTCTTCCTTCTTCACCCAGATCCTTTAAAGTCAGAAAGCTGTGAAAGCAAAGGAAGTGGCTGCTGCTCGAACGTGTCCAAAGTGTTGTCGTTTTTCTTTTATATTGCTGCTGCTTTGAGTGTTTTCATGTATCTTTGAATGTGTCTTGAGGAGCTCTATAAATACGGGAATTAAAAATGGAACATCGCTGTGTCACACTAACTCTCAGCAGATATTAAATATACAAGTTGAAAAAAGGCTTTTTGGCTTTTCGGCTGTGAAAAAGAAATCAGACATTAACTCAGTGAGGTTTTGCAAATGTAAGTGGAAGTGTGTTCTCTTTTAAAAACCCATGAGCTCGACTCCACATGAAGATAGTTTTTCCTAAATATTTAACCATCATGCAAGTGTACATACATGTTATTTATTGGATCCACATGAATTATAATGACTGATTTATTGTTTGGGCTATAAAATGTCATTAAACACTGAACACGTCGGATTCATGAACTGTATTGAAGCTATGTTAATTGCATTGTCCCTATTAAATAAACAATTAAATTAAAAATGTCCCCACTGTCAGAAAAGACTAAGAAAACCAGACATACTTACTTCTGAAAAGGTGGAAACAGTTCGTTTTGGAGGCATGTTTGCTTTTAATTAATTATAAAAATAGTTGCAGGTGAATTTTCTGTTGATCTAGTAATAGTTTCAGCTCTAGAGATGCACAAATAATTTAAATATTGGCAAAATGTAGAGCTCAAATACACAAAAAAGGCAGAATTTTTCCCCAACAATAACAACAACTTAGAAAGAAACTGCAAAAATTCAACACTAAATATAATCTTGCAGATGTTATTACTGCTCTTCTTACCTGTAGTTGACTTTTATTTTTATTACTAGTGTCATAATTACATTTTTGCTTTTTGATTATCAATTATTGTCATCTTTTCAATTAAATTCTACTACTGCTGTTACTTGCCTTTACATGGTATTTTTAATATTTTACATTTCATTTTTACATGCTCTTTTTTACCCCTTTTGTTTCCTGACCGTATGTGTTGGTGTTTATTTTTAGTCATTTATACATTTAGACTTTTACTGCGGTTGTGTCTTTTTTGCCTGTAGGTGACATTTTTTAATATTGTCATTTTTACATTTACATCTGTATTGATGTTGTCACTTTCTTTACCTATAGGTACCATTTATTATTACGTACATTTTATTTTATTTATTTATTTATTTATTTTATTTATTTTCATTTTATCAGGCGCTCTTACTTTTCTTACCTGTAGCTGGCGTTGTCTATTGTAGTTTGTTTGTGTATATTTTAACTGCTGCAATTACTTTACTTTCCTGTAGGTGACATTTATTATTATTGACATTTTTAAATTCACATCTTTCTTGATGTTATCACTAGAGGTGGCATTTATAATTGTGTACATTTTATTTTGTCACATACATTTTTGCTGCTGTTGTTGCTTTTTTGCATGTAGGTTTCATTTATTGTTTCTCTTCTTTTTTTACATGCACGTTTTTGCTGGTGCTGTTGCTTTTCTTGCCTGTAGGTGGCATTTATTATTATAGTAATTTTTACTTTTACACTTTGTTGATTTTGTCACTTTCATTGCCCATAGGTGGCGTTCATGATTTTGTCGGTTTTATTTTTTCACATACATTGTTACTGCTGCAGTTACTTTTATCACCTGTAGGTGGCATTTATCTTTTTTTTTACATTATCTTTTGTAAATTTTTGGGGCTACTGTTACTTTTCTTGCCTGTAGGTGACATTTATTGTTCTTGTTATTTTTTATATTCAAATATTTATTGCTGTTGTCACTTTTATTGTCTGTAAGTGGCATTTATTGTTATTCTTGTCTTTCCACATGCACATTTTTACTGGTGCTGTTACTTTTATTGCCTATAGGTGGCCTTTTTTACTGCCATCTTTACATAAGATAAGATAAAGATAAGATAAAGTTCTTTATTTCTCCCCACTCCAGGGGAAATTTACATTGTTACAGCAGTTTTATTTACAATATATACAAGGGTGGCAAAATTTTTAACAGAAAAAATAAAAATAAAAATAAAGTTTAAAAGTGCAAAGATGTGCAGTGCAAGAATGTCTGTGCAAATTTTATGGTTTGGGGTGGTAATGATATAGTCCAGTTTATGTTAACATCAGCCAGTGATGCTGATGTTGTAAAGTCTTATAGCAGATGGGATGAAGGACCTGCGATAGCGCTCTTTCTTGCAGGGTGGATGTCTCAGTCTGCTGCTGAAGGAGCTGCTTAAAGACCCCACAGTGTCATGCAGTGGGTGAGAGGGATTGTCCATGATGGATGTGAGCTTTGACAACATCCTCCTCTCACCCACCTCCTCTATGGAGTCCAGGGAACAGTCCAGGACAGAACCTCCTCCTGACCTTCTGTTTAGTCTCTTTCTGTCCCTTTCAGTGCTCCCTGCTCCCCAGCAGACCACTGCATAGAAAATAGCAGACGCTACCACAGAGTCGTAGAATGTCCTGAGCAGAGTCCTGCACACTCCAAAGGACCTCAGTCTCCTCAGCAGGTGGAGACGACTTTGGCCCTTCTTGTACAGAACCTCTGTATTGTGTGTCCAGTCCAGTTTATTGTTGAGGTGAACACCCAGGTATTTGTATGTGTCCACCATGTCAATGTCCAAACCCTGGATGTTCACCGGTGCAGTCCGGGGTGTCCTCCTCCTGCGGAAGTCCACGATCATCTCTTTCGTCTTACTGGCGTTGAGCTGCAGATGGTTTCGCTCACACCAGTCCACAAAGTCAGAGATGACCATCCTGTACTCCCGCTCGTCCCCTTCAGATACGCACCCAACAATGGCTGTATCATCGGAGAACTTCTGGAGGTGACAGCTCCCAGAGTTGTAGTGGAAGTCCGATGTGTACAGGGTGAAGAGAAAGGGGGAGAGCACTGTCCCCTGTGGGGCCTCCATGCTGCTGACTACCACATCAGACACACAGTCCTGAAGCCTCACGTACTGTGGTCTGTTGGTGAGGTAGTCGATGGTCCAAGCAGCCAGGTGACAGTCTACTCCTGCTCCTTCAAGCTTCACCCTGAGCAGAGAAGGCTGGATGGTGTTGAATATTTTCTTCATTTCTACATTTCTGCTGTTACTTTTCTTGCCTGAAGGTGACGCCGCCTGGACTGAAATGGTCGTTTACAGGTAGTCAGTGGATGGCGTGTGACCTCGTTTAAACAATCACAGCTCAATAACGCACTCTAAAATTACATATATGTGCGTTATATAACGTTCCAGGGGTATGTGAAGCGTGTAGTATTCTACAGTACGTGTGTTTATATACAGATTGTATTGTAGATGGAGGCAGAAAGGCAGAGATGCTGCTGTCCTACATCTGGAGGAGGAGGAGGAGGCTCAGCTTTCATCTCCAGTTAGCTATGGTCTGTGTGTGTGTGAGAGCTCGCTTTGCTTATATTATGGGGACCTAAATGTATTCATACAGTCACGTAATGTAGACGCCTCGTCTTTATGAACAAGCTTCAGTTTGGTAAAATTTTAGTGTGAAGATTCGGTTTAAGGTTAAGTTTGGAGTTGGGGTTTGGAAAGTAGCTGCTATAATTGGGACAAATCCCTGAGAAATGAGTGTGAGTCGAAGAGATGTCCTCTGAAGTGGTGCAAACACAGCTGTGAGTCTGTTTTCAGAGTCTCATTGTGCTGCCGAGCTCAGCCAAACAGAACAGATCCAGAGCAGATTAGAATAAATTACAACGGAATAAAGTCCAACCAAACGGAGGACTGAAATGGGAAAAATGCTACACTTAAGAGAAACGAAATGAACCACAAGCAGAAAAAAGACAGAATGTTTGGATTTTATCAATATGATAATGAAAGTGGCCAAATCCACATTTCTGGCTCCGTGAAAAAAATCTATTCCAGCGTTTCACATGATACTTTAGCTGTCATAACCAATAAATATCTCACAAATTGAGTCTTCAGCACCAAATTTTCTCTTTCAGGAGGAAGGTTGGGATTCAATAACCTGATATTGGATTTGAATTTGATTAAAGGGGACCTATTAAGCTCATTTGCAGCTCCGTGTTCTTACTCAGGGACGCCACCAGAGTAGATTTGCGTTACTCATGCTTGAATAAAATCTTTAATTATCCTCTCAGTGGAGCGTCTCCCTGAAAACAGGTGACATTAGCTCCTGTCTCTTTAACCCTCGTGTCGTCCTGCGGGTCAAACTGACCCGTTTTAAAGTTTGAAAATGTGGGGAAAATAATCTATTTTCACAGTGAAACTTCTGATGTCCACATTTTAACATTTTTGGGAAATTTCTGAACAATAGTTGGTGGAAAAAAATAAATGTTAAAAAAAATGTTTCTTTAAGAACATTCACAAAAAAATCCAAATTTCGATGGATTTTGGTTGATTTTTTTGTGAATATTAGAACTTTTAGTGATATATATGTAATCACTTCAGATATTTTAAGATTTTTTGGAAGATTTTTACTCATTTTTTGAAAATATTTACAAGAATTTTCTTGCCAAATTTGGGGCATTTTTTATATAAAACTTTTATGGGAAACTTTTAAGGAATTATTGGAATTTTCTTCCTTAAGGTTTGGCAGATTTTCATAAATTTGAGAAAATTTTTTGCTGAATTTTTAAATTTTTTTCAGACAAGGAAACAATATTCCTTGGTGCCCGTAAATGAAGACAACAGGAGGGTTAAGGAACACCACTCCCTAAAAGCACACTGCCTTCTGATTGGCCGATTTTGTGGAAGCCTTTGCTTGTGAGCATCGACAAAGTTCTGAAAGCAAACCGTGAACCTGCTAAGTAACAGAATTGCTAATTTTTAAATGCAAATGAGTCAAATTCGTCCACGTGTTTGACTTTGAATACACAACAACAAAAATAACAGCCTCAGTCTCAACACTATAAGAATTTTCTGGCACAATTATGGGAAGTGGTCAAACTTTGGAACCAGTTAGCAAAACTGGTTGAGCTTCAAAATCACTTAAAGGAACTGGTTGTGGTTTGGCACTGCTTAGAGGAGCTGTTGAAAGTTTGTAAAGAAATTAAACTCACTCCAGAAGCAGTTATATAAGCAGGTAGTGAACTAGCAGGCGATCCATTGAGGTGATTTTAGTGAACTTCAGGACCTGTTAGAGGAACTAGTGGAACCTCAGCTAAAAGAACTTTGGTAAATATTAAGTTTATTACCTGTTTTTTTGTAAAATAATAGCTGGAGTACATGAAATGCCTTTAATATTGTTCACGTAGACTGTTTTGCGAGAACGTGGCTTTATACATACCAAGAACATCTTAGTTTGACTTTCTAGGTGTGCTTTTCCTGGATTGACAACCTTATGAAGAAAGACTTGATCTGTACATACCAAGAACGTCCTAGTTTAACTTTCTAGATCTACTGTACCTGGATCAGATGACTTTATGAAGAAACAGATCTATACATACCAAGAACATCTTAATTTGGATTTCTAGGTGTGCTGTGTCTGGATCAGAGGACCTTATAAAGAAATACTTGACAGGCTGACGTGAGTAGGAATAAAAGATTGGAAACCGTGTTTTGAGAGCAGTCTGAAGCCTTGTAGAGCTCAATTACATGTTTTTCTTATTATGTTAAATTATATTATTATTTGAAACTATCCATATTTAACACTCTGAACCCCAAAACAAGCTAACATGCTAGCTTGTTTTGGGGTTTGGAGTGTTAAATATGGATAGTTTCAAATATTTGCTTGTCTTGGGGTTCAATTTTGTCTTTAAGAAAATGCCCAAATTTAAGATTTTTTTAGAGCCAAAAACTATAAAAACAGAAAGACTGATATGATTTTCAACTTTCTACCAATCCTTGAACTGCTCGTCCAGACATTTCTGAGTTCTTTCTCCTGAATCTTGGTTGTGATGTTTCCATAGAGGTGCAGGACTTTATACTGCAGTGAAAAATGAGCCAACAATGTATAAAAATATGACAGGAAGTAAAAAAACAGACACTATAACATCACATATTAAGTTCTTGTTTGAAAGTTGCACATGTACACGTTGGAAATTTCAGTTTCAGTTCAGTCATCTAATTACAACACTTATCACACATCTGCAAACAGATTAATCTATACGACATCATGCTTTAGCCCCGCCTCTGCTCTATCACCCCCCCAAAATATGTCTCATCTGTGTGATGACATCACTGGGGGTTTCCCAATGGACTGCAGGGATTGGTCCAGACGTAGAGAGAACACCTCGTTCTCCACAGGGATTGGTCGCTGAGCCGATGAGGTCACCTCTCTGACTACAGTTTCTTTATTCATGAGGACGGGCTGAGTTGTCAGACCTCTCAGCAGCTGCTTTAAGAACACATTTAGGTGGTCGGGAGCTCCGTTAGCTGCTAATGGGTAGCATGACCTGAAGTCGAGGATGCTAACGCCAATGCTAGCTTTTTAGCTTAAATCTGACATGTATTTTTGTGGTGGAAGTTCTGCACTGTCTGATGATGATGGTGAGTACTGATGCATCATGGGAGTTGGTTTCATTTTAGAGCTTCAGGAGTGAACCAGTTAAAGGAAATGATGAAAGAGGACTCCAGTAACCACAGAACCAGTTAGGTGAAGTGGTAGACAATTCGTTCAGATGATTCAATGGAACTTTAGAGCCTGTTAGTAGAACTGCTAGAACATCGGAACCAGCTAAAAGACCTGGTTGATGTTTCCGATAGCAACAACAGCAAACTAGCTATACCAGTTAAAGGGACTGGTCAAATTCCAGAACCAGTTACTTGAGCTAGTAAATGTTAGAAACTATTTCTAGAAACTGGTAGACCTTTGGAACCAGTTAGACAAACTGGTAGAACTAAAAATTGTGATTAAGGAACTGGTCAGTAACTAGAAGATAGAATATCTGTACCATTTAAAGGAACTTATGAACTAGTCAGATGAACTGGTAAATATTTGAAACTATAACTGGTAGAGCTTTGGAACCTGTTAGAGGAACTGGTCAAACCTTGGAACCAGTGCAAGCAACTGTGGGAGCTTCAAAACCAGTAAAGGAACTGGTCAATGGGTTGTATCCAATAAGGACACTGTCAGTATAGCTATACTGATTAAATGAACTGGTCCAGCTCTAGAACCAGTTAGATGAATTGGTATAGGTTTCAAACTACTGAAACCAGACAAAGAACGCGCTCAAGGCTTAGAGATGGTTAGGGGCACTGGTAGACCTTCAAAACAGTTAAACCATCTGGTAAAGCTTCTTAATCAGTCGGAAGCACTGGTAAGATTATGGAAGCTGTTAGAAGCAGTTTTTGAGCTTAGAATCCAATTGAAGAAATTAGTTTACTTTCAATTAGAGGTCGAGGTTAGTAGGCTGTCAAAACTGGTTCAGGAAGCCAGGTTTACAGCCAGAGGTTTGCAGCTGGTTGCTAGAACTGGTTAAAGTCTGCAACCAGTTAGAGGATATAGTCGAACTTCAGAACCTGCAAAAGTAGTTAGCAACATCAGTAGACCTTCACCGCTAGATACAGGAACTGTTAGATAGTAGAAAAGAGTTTTAATCATGCTTTGATAATCCTGTTGGAACTGTTGGGAGTTGCTAAACCAATTAACTGGTCAAGATTTGGAGCCAGTTAGGGACACTGTTACATCATCAAAGAGAACTGGTAGATTTTCTTTTCCAGCTGGAAGAAGTATTGGTGCTTCACAACAAGTTGAAGAATCTGGTTGTGGTTCACTCCAAAACTAGAGCTGGAAAACCTCCTCACAAGTTTTGAAAGCAATTTGGAACCAGTTAGAATAACCGGTAAAGCGTCAGAACTAGTCAAAGGAACTGGAAGAAACTAGTAAAGTCTCTAAAACAGTAAATGGTACCGTTGGAGGATCTGGTGACGTCTGTGGACCAGTTGGAAGAGCTGGTAGAGAAACTTGTTTTGGTTAAGTGAGTTGTTGGGTCTTGGAGCCTGTTAGATGAACCAGTCAAGCTTGAGAACCAGTGAAAGGAACTGGTGGAAGCTGGTAAAGAATCTAAACCAGTACATGTTTGTCACCCTGTTTAGTAATTTGTTTTTGTGTTTGTTTGTGTTGCAGATGAGGGGCCGTACACAAAACACTCTGCCGGGTCGCGACCTCCAGATGGAGCGCTGGCCATCAGGAGGCAGAGTATACCAGGTAACACTTTAATCATCATTATAATCTGTTCCTTTTGTAGTTCCACCAGCAGAGATAATGAACTCTGAAGATAACAGCTGAAAATAGAACACACAGCTGATGCTTTCCATCCTGTGACCTGCAGGAAGATGCATGCCGTCGCAGTTTATTTCCTCCCACCTGGAGCTAGTGGCCTACTTGTGATTACCGTCTGAATGGTGCAATCAGAAATGCTGTGAGGATAAGTGGAAGTTGCATCAATGATATGCAAATGCTGGCAGGTTCAGAAGATGAAAGGGAGCTAAAACAATGATGCAGAACCTTTGAACTCACTGTTACTCCAGTTGGTGACGTTATAGAGCTAACTGGGGCAGCTGGTTGAGATTTCAAACCAGTTAAACCAACTGATAACCAAAACAATTATGTATGGAAGCATTTTTCTGTTTGTTATCATCTGGTGAAGCTTCTGAGCCAGTTAGAGGAGCTGGTAGAATTAAGAACCAGTTGGAGATGCTGGTAGAATTAAGAACCAGTTGGAGATGCTGGTAGAACGGCTGCACCAGTTACAGACCTTCCAAAAGAGTTTGAGAAGGTTGGATAGAGCATCTGAAGCACTAAAAAGAAGTGGGTGCCCAAACCAGTTAAAGGAACCAGTGGGGTTTTAAGGCTGTTTGGAACAACTGGTTGAGGTTTGGAACCAGACAAAGGTACTGGTAGCTCTTCTGAACTAGTTAGAGGGTTTGGTAGAACTTTGAAACCGGTTAGAGTAAATGGCAACCAGTTATATGAACTAAATAAAACAAGCAAGATATTCAGGACTAGAGAGGGGAACTGGTAGAGTGTCCAGTTCAACTAAAGCTTTTGAATTGGTTCCATTAATTAAGGTGGATGACCAGTTTGAAAGGAACCTCATGTGCACTGGTTGGAGGCACTGCTGTAGAACCAATGGCAGCAACGGGTACAGCATCCTACTGGACCTGGTAGAGCTTCTGAACCACTGTGAGGAACAGGTAGAACTTCTGAACCATTCAGAAGAACAACTAGGTCTTCTGAACTGTAAAGAACATTTAGAGCTTCTGACCACTAAATGAGACTGATAGAACTGGTGAAATGGTTTAGGATGAACTCTGAACAACGAAGAGGAACTGATAGAGCTTCTGAAACTCATTCTAACAACTTCCACAGCTTTCAAATCTGTTTGAATTTCTCAATTGCTGTAAGTTACCGAAGGTTCTGAACCAGTTAAAAGAACTGTTTGAGCTTCTGAATCAGTCAGAGTGGTTATTATAACTTCTATATTGAAGTGACGAATGTGTGAACACTAAAAGAAACTGATAGAGCTTCTGGACCAGTAAGAGGGACAGTTGAGCTTCTAAACCACGATGACAAACTAATAGAGCTTCTGAACATCTTTGCAGGACAGATTTAGCCTCTGAACCAATATGAGGAACTTATAGAGCTTCTGAACCTTCATTAGAAACAAGTAGAGCTTCTGAACCAGGTAGATGAGATGGTGAGACTTTTGAACCATTTAGAGAAACCAGTCTGGGTTTAAAGCTGGTTAGAGCAACTGGTCAAGGTGTGAACCAGTTAAAGGAGCTAGAAGAAGGTCAGATTAATATATGGAAACTTGTCGAGCTTCTCAACCAGTTACAGAAACGAGAAGAGCTTTGAAACCAGGTAGAGGAACTGGTGCAACATCAAAATCCAGTGGAGCCAATTAGAGGTTTTGTTTGAGCTCCAGAACTAGTCAGAGGAACTGGTAGAGGTTTGAAATCAGCTGATAGATTAATTGGTCGAGCTTCTCAGCCGTGTCAAGAAATAAGTAGAGCTTTTAAACTCATCAAAGGAGCCGGTCGAGCTTCTAAACAGCAAGTTCAGAACCCGAGAAGGTTTCAGATTGATAGTAACTGAACTGCGAACTGTGAAAACCAGCACGGCTTAAACAAAACTCTGATCTTTGGAGGGAAACTTTGTTGTACTTGAGCTTCTTTAGCTGGCAGTTTGCTTTCAGAAGTTTGTCCCTCATCGCTGCAGGAAACTGGCTCATGAAATGTTTTATCAAAATCGAAGATTTGGAGGTTTTTCTGCTTCCCACTGTGAGTCGGCGCTGGTGTGCTAGAAAAGTTGAAAAGGACACTGCTGCTTTTTCTAAAGCCTCTTCGGAGGAGGAAGAAGACAATGAAGGTCAGAGTGGAAGATCAGACATCTTAATCCCATTGAATGAAAGAGGGTGAAGTTCTGCTGGATTAATATTAAAATATGACACTTTGATGAAACGCTGCGTTCTGTTTTATCACCTGAGGACCGGTCACTTCACATAGTAGCAGGTCGGAACTGAAATATCTCCCTCTCCCTCCATCCATCTCTCCCTCTCTTAAATATTTCAGGGGTTTGATGAAATATAAATGGACGACAGAATAGAAGATGACTTCACTTCTCTTTGTCCAGATTATTATTTTTTTTCTCTGCGCTCGCCAAAGGAGATTAGAAACGATGAAATCAGGCTGTGGAGACGGAAAAAGGAGAATAAATGGAGTGGGAAGGAGGCAGTAAAAATGATTTCTAATCTGGTTGTAGATGAGTTTCGGGGCTGTTCGGTGGTGGAGCTGATGAAGAAAGAGGGGACGACGCTTGGACTGACGGTGTCGGGTGGAATCGACAAGGATGGGAAGCCTCGGGTTTCAAACCTGCGACAGGGAGGCATCGCTGCCAGGTAACACTTTCTCTGAACCGAGTCTTACTAGACGTGTTTTAATTAGATATAAGTTTATTTCTGGCTTTAAATGGCAAAAATGAAGCCCCTTGAACCTGCAAATGTGCTGCTGTTTTGTTGTAAAATATTGCTGATTGAAAAAGTTTGATATTTACAGAGAAGAATGGCGTAACAACCAGCAAATCTGACAGTGGAAAATGAAAAATCTGAAAAAGTATGGAAGCAAATGGTGCCAAAAAGGTGGATTATTGTTCACGCCAAAGTAGTGATGAATGTTGGTGTGTTTACTAAAGATCTATGAGGTTCTTCTTCTGTTTTATCAATTAATACAGGGGTGTCAAACTCACCTTAGTTCAGGTTCCACATTCAGCCCAATTTGATCTCCAGTAACCAGTAAAATCACAGCATAATAACCTATAAATAACCACAAATCCTAATGTTTCCTTTGTTTTAGTACAAGAAAGTATGTTCTGAAAATGTTCACATTTAAAACAAAAGTTACACAGCGACAAAAAAAATGGACAAACAGCAAAACATAGACAAAAAAATGACAAAAGCGAGAATGACAAAAAAATAGACCAACAATGTAAGCGAGACAAAAAACCCACAAAACGATATAAGCGAGAAACAAAACAAATAAAAAACGAATAAAGTGAAACACAAAATGATGAAAATAAGACTAAAAACACAAGCGAGACAAAAAGGAAACACAAAACAGCAAAGTGACAAAAATAACAAAAGTCAAACAAAAACAAGGCAAAATATTACAAAAATGAGATGCAAAATGACAAAAAATGAGACAAACGACACCAAACAAAACAAACAAGAGGCAAAAAAACTAGACAAAAAAGTTACAAAGCGACAAAAACATGAGACAAACGACAAAAGTCAGACAAAAACCAACAAAAACAAGACAAAATATTACAAAAATGAGACACAAAATGACAAAAGAACAATCTATTATTTTACTTTAAGATCAAAACAACTTGTCATGGTCTAGAAATTATTTTAAATTTATAATTTTACTAATTTACAATCTGCAATTAATGTTTTCTCTGGAATTTTTACACTTTGAGGGCCGGATTGGACCCTCTGGAGGGCCGCTTTTGGCCCGCGGGCCGCATGTTTGACACCCCTAGCTTAATATATATTTAATTGGTTAAATTACAAACAGTAATTAATCGATTGATCTTTAACATCCCTGCAGGACCTGGTGGGGAACTGTGGGGTTTATAATAAAATTAAACAGAGGAGCAGCTTTAAGATGTTAAGTTAAACGGAGGTTTTCGACTGTTTGCTCAGGAGCGACCAGCTGAACGTAGGCGACTACATCCGCTCCGTCAACGGCATCAACCTGGCCAAGTTCAGACACGATGAGATCATCAGTCTGCTGAAGAACGTCGGCGAGCGAGTCGTCCTGGAGGTCGAGTACGAGCTGCCGCCCGTCTGTAAGTCCTAAGAGTAAAGCCCAGGACTGTGTTACGAGGCCAGATTATTGGTTTGCTGGTATGTCGAGACGAAAGTTGATGTTCTAGGACTTTTTTAAACCTGCTAGATCTCCATTTTAACTGATAAACTGACCACATTGAACCAGGTCCAGATGAGCTTACGTGGATCAAATCTTAGATTGTCGTAAAAAGGCTAAAGATTCTATAAAACATTGTTTTTGATATGGAAAACCATTATTTTATGAGCTAGAATGTAAAAACTGAGATTTTAGTGTGTTTTTTGCATTTGGACCACTTTAGACCAGATCCAGATCAAAAACCTCGATATTTAGGTGGGTCAAATCTTCAATAGATTGTTGTATAAAGGCTAAAGACTCTTTAAAACATCATTTTTGATTTGGAAACATTGAGATTTTAGTGGTTTTTTTGCATCTGGACCACTTTAGACAGTGAGATGTGAGAGTTAATAATTTCATCCTGCTCATTTTCAGACATTATTATAGGTTTTACTTTCATTTTGTGTGTTTTATTTCGTCTTTTTTTCGCCTCTACGACACTGTGGCATGTCTTAAATAAATCTAATAAATAAATATAAAGATGTTTGTGTTCAGATGTTGTACATTTAACAGCATATATCAGCAGAAACCAGCATACCTGACACTAAAAAACTAAATAAATCTGAAAAATGCCAGAAGGTGTCTGGAAGCAAATGGTGCCAAAAATACAACTGGATTATTTGAGCATTCATAAACTGTAAAATGGAGAAAATTAGCTGTTTTAGCTCGGCAAAATGGTGGTGAATGAGTGTGTATCAATATTGTCTATATTTATATGTGGAAAGTTACTAGTATCCTATAAACACTGATGTTGTTGTTATTGTTGTTATTGCAGCTGTCCAGGGTTCAGGTGTGATGTTCAAGAACGTTGAGGTGACGCTTCACAAAGAAGGAAACAGCTTTGGCTTCGTCATCAGAGGTGAGGAGTCGCTCTGTTTGTCTGTCTGTCAGATATAAATAAAGATATTTTAAAAACACAGCATCGTGTTTTACAGGCGGAGCCCACGAAGACCGAAATAAGTCTCGGCCCATCGTCGTGACAACCATCCGACCCGGCGGTCCAGCTGACCGGTACGTGACCTCCGGATGGGTTTCTGACCCTCTGGAGCTTCTGTAGAAACTAAAACTTTCTCTCTCCCTACAGGGAAGGTACGGTGAAGCCGGGCGATCGGTTGCTAAGCATCGACGGGATCCGTCTCCACGGCAGCACGCTGTCCGAAGCCATGAGCATCCTGAAGCAGTGCGGACAGGAAGCGACTCTGCTGATCGAGTACGACGTCTCCGTCATGGGTCAGTTTTACTGGTTATTTTACTCACTTATAGGTGTTTTTTTTTTTAAACTTGTGTCACTTTTTTCTTCACTGTGGTTAATTTTTCACAAGTATCTAAAGCAAATACATAAAAAATAGAAAGTAGGAAAAGTGACACGTAAAATAGAGTGTCATCTGCGTATTTATGAGTTCAGATATTATGATTGTTTATAACTAAAGCAGGCTGAGATGAAATAAAGGAGGATCCAGGATAGAACTCTATGGAACTCCGTTTCATTTAAACCCTTGATTTTAAAATTCCTGTTTTCTTCCTCTTCAGACTCGGTTGCCACGGCGTCAGGACCGTTGCTGGTGGAGGTTGCCAAGGCGACCGGCTCCAGTCTGGGCGTGGCTTTGTCCACCTCCATGTTCTGCAACAAGCAGGTCATCATCATCGACAAAGTTAAACCGGCCAGTATAGCCGACAGGTAGACGACCTCTGATCAGTTTCCTGTTTGATTTAGTTTTATTTATGTGTTTAGATGTTCTTAGATTTAATCGTTGTGTTTCTCAGGAGTCGGTGACCTTCTTGTGTGTGTCTTTGTGTGTTTTTTGTGTGTTTTATGTGTTTTGTGTGGTTTTTTGTGTGTTTTGTGTAGATGTGGTGCTCTTCATGCAGGAGATCACATCCTATCTGTTGATGGGAAGTCGATGGAGTTCTGTTCTCTGGCTGAAGCCACTCAGCTGCTCTCAGCTTCCTGTCAGACCGTCCGCATGGAGATCCTGCCTCAGCACCAGGCCCGACCGGCCCTGAACGCACCACAGCACGGTAACAGCACATATAATACACACTGGAGAGGCCCTGAACACACCACAGCACGGTAACAGCACATATAATACACACTGGAGAGGCCCTGAACGCACCACAGCACAGTAACAGCACATATGACACAATGGAGAGGCCCTGAGCACACCACAGTTTGGTAACAGCATAGTATAACACAGTGGAAAGACCTTGAATGCACCACAGTACGATATAA
Organism: Amphiprion ocellaris; assembly: GCF_022539595.1. NCBI lineage: Eukaryota > Metazoa > Chordata > Actinopteri > Pomacentridae > Amphiprion > Amphiprion ocellaris. The sequence continues at coordinate 2,288,091 of NC_072786.1, forward strand.
TCACATACGAAACACTCAAGAGCTCCTGAATGCACCACAACATGGTATAAATGCATATATAACACACTGGAGAGGCCCTGAACGCACCATAACATTGTATAAATACATGTATAACACACTGGAAAGGCTCTGAACGCACCACAACATGGTGTAAACACATATACAACACACTTGACAGCCCCTGAACACACCACAACATGATATAAATACATATATAGCACCCTAAAGAGGCCCTGAACGTACTACAGCACGCTATAAACACAAAGACAGCTGTCAAAAGACCGTGAACGCACCACAGCATAGTTGAAACACACGAAGATCAAACTTATTAGGCCCTGAACGCACCACAGCAAAGTATAAACACAGCTCACATGAAACTTAATGGTCCCTGAAGGCACCACAACATACTGCAGTCTTTCAGAGTTGCTGGATACCGAAATGTTTTATTTCTTTAATTTTGTCTGAAGTATTAGTGTGAATGAATAATAAAACTTTTTTTTTTTTTACACTAAACTCTTCCATAGTTTCACTGATGTGTTTTATGAGCTTCTGTTTAATGTTTGATCGAAAAACAAATACAAACTAATTAAAAAGGAAAAACAGTAATTATATTAGTTACTGTATATATAAAAGATTACATGAATAAGTAATCTTTTATAAAAGTGTGATGTCGTACGTTCATATGAACATGTAGATCCCTCAGATTATGAAGAACATATGATATTTGTAATAAAACAAACAGCTGAAAAATAAAGCAAGTTGTGAAAAATATACATTTATTAACTCTCGGAACTCCTTTTTACAGAATCTGGTTTGAACAAACCATTTTTTTTTTTTTTTTTTTAAAGTTTTTTTTTTTTTTTTAGAATTTTTAAACGAGACACGTGGAATAAAGTGATTTTGATGCTCAGATTTCCCTGATGGACACATGAGTAGTTCAAGGACTGTTGGAAATCTGACGTTTTTTGTGCTCTCATAGTATCATTTTAGCATTTTTTAAAAAATGGCTGCCCTGAGGTTTCTACATGTTTCTATGGAAACACCTCCTGACCTTTGACCTCTGATCCTCCTGTCTTAACCCTAACCCTCCCCTGTGTGTGTGTGTGTGTGTGTGTGTGTGTGTGTGTGTGTGTGTGTGTGTGTGTGTGTGTGTGTGTGTGTGTGTGCAGTCAAGGTGCAGCGTAGTCCCCGCCCCCTCCCCTGGGAGACTGGAGGCTCCGCCCCCATCCTCCCCCCCTACCACTACAACACCTACCACCCTGATCAATCAGGCGCCAGATCGCACAACCGCCATACGAACAACCCTCGTACGTGGTCGTCTCTGTGTGTCTGTGTTTTATTTTGAAAGGGAGTGTGTTCTGTGTGTCAGGTATTTTACTCTGATAGGAAGCGTGTTGTGACGTTGTTGTGATGTGTGTGTTGTGATGTTGTTGTGACGTGTGTGTTGTGTATGTTGTATCTCAGGTGTTTTACTCTGAAAGGTGTTGTGACGTGTGTGTGTGTGTGTTGTGTATGTTGTATATGTTGTGACATTGTATCTGAGGTGTTTTACTGTGAAAGGTGACGTTGTGTTTGTGTTTCCTGTGTGCAGCTCTCAGCCACTCGTTCTCTCCCGGCTCCATGTCGGCCTACAGCCTGTCGTCTCTGAACATGAACACTCTGCCCCGGAACCTGTATCCTACCAGCCCTAGAGGGACGCTGATGAGGAGGAAGACCAAGAAGAAGGACTTCAAGAGCTCCTGTGAGGATTTAATGTTCCCTTCAGTATTCATTAATATTAACATAGAGTTATATGAGTTTATATACAGAGTCATGGTGACGATACGCAACAGAAATACTGACAATATGAAAAATGCATTACGGTTAAGTGTATTTTTGGTTTTATTGTGTGTGTTTTTGTGTGTGAATTAATTTTTTGCAATCTTCTGTTTCGTATGTTTTTGTGCATCTTTTTGTGTTTTTGTGCATTTTGTGTACTTTAGTTCTTGTGGTTTTGTGCATTTTTACATTTTTGTTTTCTATGTGTGTTTTTCTGTTTGTCTAATTATGTTTTGGTGTTTTGTATTTCTTTGTGTGTTTTTATAATTTTTTGATGGGTTGTTGCATTTTTCATGGTTTTTTTGTGTTTGTTTTTTGTCTCATTGTGTGTCTTATCCTCCCATAAACTACTAAGGTAGATGTGTAACGTGACTGACTATTAATTCACTCCTAAATCTGTTAAACTCTCGTCTCTCAGTGTCTCTGGCCTCCAGCACCGTCGGTCTCGCCGGTCAGGTCGTTCACACGGAAACCACGGAGGTGACGTTGCTAGGAGACGGCATCATGGGGTTCGGCCTGCAGCTGCAGGGCGGAGTCTTCGCCACGGAAACGCTGTCGTCGCCGCCGCTCATCGCCTACATCGACCCCGACAGCCCGGCGGAGAGGTGGACAATCATTATTTATTATTTATAAATATAGAATTAAATATAACATTTAAAAAAATATTAATAACTGTAAAAAATATGCAATAATAATATCTTTAAAGTGATTTTACTGCTCAGTCCGATTATTTATTTGTTTTTGTGCCACATCTTATTTTTATTGTTTTTATTTTATTGCTGCTGTTAATAAATCATTTTATAAAACAGACTTTAAAAGATGTCACACAAGTAAAGTTTAGTTATGATAATTAAAACATTAAATTCAATACAAATAAGGATATTTTGTTTTATTTACGGATTTTTAATCTATTAGCTGCATAATTTTAAATTATTGTCATGACATTTAGAAATATATTCTATGATTTTTTATTTATTTTGTCTTCTGTTATTATTTATATTTTATTCTATTTATTTCTTGCCTTTTTCGGTTCAGTCATTTTCATAATGTTTAGCCTCATAATTAGAATTTATCTAGATTTTTTAAAAAAAAGCGTATTATGTTCTATTTTTACTTACAATTTTTTATTATTAATTTTATATTAATAATATATTATATATTATCTAATATATTTGTAATATTATATTTATTATTGTTTTATAATATTATTAGTTATAATATTCAGCCTTATGTTTTATACTTCTTTTTTCTTATATTTGTATTTTATTCTATTTTTACTTGCATTTAAATTTTTTATTTATTAATATTTTAGTTTTTTTATATATATATATATATATATATATATATATATATATATATATATATATATATATATAATACATTTATAATATTATATTTGTTATATTATTATGTTATAATGTTATTAATTATCATAATATTCAGCCTTATATGTTATATTTCTTTTTGTCTCATGTTTTTATTTTTTTATATTTTATAAATTAACGTTATATTTTCTTATTTTTTTAAACTGAGTTTATGTAATTTTTTAAAATTATTTAAATTTTTTTCAAAAGTTTCTTGCATTTATTATTTTTTAAATTGTCATAACTTTGAATTGTGTGTTTTATTACATTTTTTTGTCTTATTTTTTCAATTTTTATTCAGTTTTGCAGCTGATAATTGATGTATTTTGAGAACTTATGGATCATTTAAGTCTTTATTCCTTCTCAAAATGTGACTAAATTAATTTTTTCTTTGTTTTATGTGACATTAAACTGGAAATCTTTACGTTAACTGAGAATCTTTTAGGGTTTTCTAGATCAGATCGCTATAAGCTGAGTAATAAACGTGTTTTTTTCGTGTAGATGTGGAATCCTGCAGATCGGCGACAGGATTTTATCCATCAACGGCGTCCCGACCGAAGACTCGACTCTGGAGGAAACAAACCAGCTGCTCAGAGACTCGTCCATCACGGCTCAACTCACGCTGGAGATCGAGTTTGACGTCGCCGGTAAGAAATAGAACCGAATCACACTTTTATTATCTCACAATCCTGAATCAGACACGTTAAAACTCTGATTTTAATGAGTTCATTTATAGTTTCCCTCATTGTCTTCTCTGTGAATAAAAGCTTCCAGAGGTTCACTTTCAGTCCCGGTTTCTTCTTTGTAGCCGACCGTCTGTTTGGCTGATCGGCTGCCAGTCGCTCGTCTTTGTGAACGTAAAACGCTCCGGCGGGTGTAAATATCCGCCCACGCCTCGGTTTAATACAACAACACAACAAGCTGTCACTGGTGACTCACAGACACTTTGTGGCTCGTAGCCGTGAAAAAAAAAGATCCATTGATGCTGAGACGTTGTTGTCAGAAAGAAGCCCAAAGTAAACGAACGCTGATCTGGGAGTAAATAGATTTACTGATTAGAGACATTTGTTTTTAAAAAAAAAAAAAAAAAAAAACACCAAAAAGTCAACAGTTTGAGCAAGATTCTGTAAAAAAAATAAAAATTCTTCTATCCACAACACAACTGATTCTCTAGGACCAACTCAACAGTGACCAACAGGGCAAAATTAGTGAAAAATAGTTAAATATCTGTAGAATGTGGAGACAAAATGACCACAAATAGACACAAAACAGCAAAAACAACACAGAAAGCATCAAAATCAAGACACGAGATGACACAAACGAGACATAAAATAACAAGAACGAGACAGAAAGCAACAAAAGAAGGAACAAAATGACAAATCAGACACTAAACAACAAAAAACCACAGAAAGTAACAAAATCGACGCTAAATGATAAAAACATGACATAGAATAATAAAAATGCTTAAAAAAAACAAAAAAAAAATAGAAAATAACAAAAACAAGGCACCAAATGGCAAAAGCAAGACAAATTGACCAAAAAGACACAAAACGGAGACGACAAGAAAGACTGAGAGGAAAATCAAACCTACTGAATCAAGAGAAAAAATCTGGAGGGGAAACATGGAGATAGATAAATATCTACAGTATGTGGAAACACAATGATCACAGAGACATGGAACAACAACAAAAAACACAGAAAGCACCAAAATCAAGATATAAAATGACATAAACAAGACAGAAAATGATGAAAACAACAAAGACAGCAACAACAGTTAAATATCTCCAGTATGAGGAGATAAAACAATCACGTGGAAGCACAAAACTATACAAATGAGACACTAAATGTCCAAAACAAGCTCAAAACAACTCAAATGACTCCAAATAAGACAACAATTTTACTAAAAAATCAACAGAAATGGGACACAAAACATCAAAGAGCAAGAGGAAATAGCACAAAATGACAAGAGAGACATAAAATAAGACAGAAGACAACAAAAAATGGACACAAAACGACTCAAATGAGACAGAAAATGACAATAAACCAAATGAAACAATACAAGCGTGACACTAAACTACAGGAAGAGACGACGGTAGTAGACTGAGAGTAAAATCAAAGCTACTGGATGAATAAATAAGTGCATCTCGGCTCAGAAACAGTGAACAGAGGAGCAAGTAGTTGGGGATACATCCAGCATGGTGAAACATCTTTCTACTGATGATGAACAGAATAGAGAGGGAAAGTCTGGAGACATGGAAATAGATAAATATCTGGAATACACCTGTATACACTTGGAATAATGAGACAAAATGACACAAAACTGAAAAAAAGACACAAATTGAGAAAAATGAGACAAAAGCCGACAGATAGGAGACAAAAATGCCCCTGAAATGTCAAAAACGAGACAGAAAACAACAAAAACAAGACACAAAATGTCAGACACACTTTATAAAATGATACAAATGAGACTGAAAACAACAAAAATACGAAATATTGCAACAATAAAACAACATAAATGAGACACAAAACAACAGAAATTAGATAAAAATGTTGTCAAGGATGTAAAAAGGTGGATAGTTAAATATCTACAGTATGTGGAGACATTTTACAATTTTTGCACAATAAATAGGCAAAAAATCTACTTTTTTTCTTTTTTTTGTCATGTAAAATGAGTCCTCACTGGATAAAAATGGGCCACAAACTGCTTCACTTCATGTTCTGAGGGTTTAAGTGAATAAAATAATATCCTGAGAATAAAGTTTTTGTTTCTCTTCAAGTGAAGTTTCCTCGCTTTTCTGTTTCCAGAGTCGGTTATTCCCAGTTCAGGAACGTTTCATGTCAAGCTCCCGAAGAAACCAGGAGTGGAGCTGGGAATCACCATCAGCTGTGAGTAAAAAACATGAACTCATGAAACTCCGGCATCAGAACCGGAGCACCAAGTCTCAGGGGTTATTTGACAAACGTAAAACCATAATCCGCTGCTTATTGCATCATCTGACGGATCTGCTTTGGTCTTACATCATGTGAAGACGTCTGGGAAATGAAACTGTCATCCCAGATCATAATAAATTCAGCCTGTTTGTCACTCCACTGTTACATTTCCTGCTATGATTTCTTTTTCTGTGTTTAACATTTCATTTCTAGTAGCGGCAGTGTAACCGATTTCAATTATTTACGCCTCTCTGCTTGTTTTCCGTGTGGATTCATCTTCTGCCGTTTGTGTGTTTGTGCAGCTCCGTCCAACAGGAAACCAGGAGATCCTCTGATCATCTCTGACATCAAGAAGGGCAGCGTCGCTCACAGGTAACCTACAAATAACCTAAAACAACCTAAACCCAACCTAAACCAACCTCAATATAACCTAAACACACCTAAAACCATCTAAACCCAACCTAAACCAAACCTAAACCCACCTAAAAACCATCTAAATCCAACCTAAACCCAAACTAAAACCACCTATACCAACCTAAAACCACTTAAATCCAACCTAAACCCAACCTAAATATAACCTAAAACCACCTAAACCCAACCAAAACCCAAGCTACAGCCACCTAAACCCACGTACATCCTACTTAAACCAACCTAACTATAGCCTAAATACAACTAAAACCAAGCACAACACAACCCAAACCCAAGATCTACCCAACCCAACCTAAACCCAACCTACGTACAACCTAAAGCCACGTAAACCCATCCTAAACCAAAAAGGTTTCCCAAACCTCACATCTGAAGGACACCTAAAGACTCACTAAGGAGCCATAAAACCTCTGGAAGACCAACTAGAACCTCCTTGTTAGCTTCTTGTTCTTTCCTGTAGCACCACTTTCAGGACAAACGTTAGCCTGAAATCGAGCGTTTTATCCACCAGGGTTAGTTTTTATTCCCCAGAAAGAGCCTCCAGAAGGTGCCAACAGATTTCAGTCAGACACATTTGTACAGTTTGTGGTGAAGTAGTGAAATAAACAGTGTCAGCTGTGTTGAAGCTCCATCAGCTGCCTGCAGACAGTTGGTTAATTCGGCTAACAGTCCGAGTCAGAGTGTGTGCTGCTGGTGTGTGTCCATGTGTGGTTTATGTTTGTGTGTGTGTGTTGTGGTTTGTAGGTCATGTGTTCTGGAGTGTGAAGCAGAAAATGTCAGTTGAAGAGCTTCTGTTTTCCTACCAGCAGGTAGCATCTGTTCACTTTGAAAAAGACGTCACCGGACAGAAAAAAAACACAATCATTAATGGACTCATTATTCAGAGAAAAGATGATTAAAATAAATGGACTAATGGGACGGGAGTTGGTAACGTCTCATAGTTTCAGAGGATATCATTATCTCTGATGTTCAACACAAAAATGTTGGTAAATCTCAGCATTCATAGAATAAGACTCAATTAAAACATAAATATGCAGCACAAAGGGAGTTTTTCAGCAGAAGATGGCCAAGATCTTTTCATGTTTGAATGTAGTTCAGGTTCTCATGTTCGTTTATCTTATGCTGTGTTTATATTTCTGAAGGTTCACATGTTTTTCTCTTCAGGACGGGAACGCTGGAGCTCGGAGACAAGCTGCTGGCCATCGATAACATCCGGGTGGAGAACTGTTCCATGGAGGAAGCCGTCCAGATCCTCCAGCAGTGTGAGGAACTCGTCAAGCTGAAGATCCGCAAAGATGAAGACAACTCAGGTTTTTATTTTTTAAAATCCGTCCCTCAAAGCAAGAAGCAGAGTGAGGAAGTAGACTCCAGTAGGAATTAATGAAACATCCTCAGAAACTCTTAAAACGTCTTAAAGGACCTACAGATGTTCTTGTGGTTAACATTCCATCAAGCTCCTTCAGCTTTCTTCAAGACTTGAATTACACCTAAAACCTGAACAACCTTTAAGAACCTTTTACTGGATCCTGAAACATCTTCAAATTAGTTTTTTATCAAACCCTAGTAAGAACTTTTTAAAACTCTTGAAGTACATTCACTGCCAAAGGTTCTCAAGGACAGCCAGAATATCCTTCACAGCCACAGCAACCTCTAGAACTTTCTAAATAGTCCTTATGACCTCTATGATTCCAGCAAAGTCCTCTAAACCTCATCAAAGACTCTCAAAGACAACTAGAACACAATTCAGTGTCTCTGGGACCTGGAGAACCCCAAGAACTATTTCAGGAACCTTTAGAAACATGTTGAATGACAACAAAAACCATAACATTCCTTAAGATCTTTTCTTTGACTCCTAAAACCTCATCAGGTTCTACCAGAACCTGAACAAGAGCCACCTTGGTCAGCCTACCCTAACACGCACCCTAACCCTAAGACCAACTAGAACCTCCTGGAATCCTTTGTTAGCCACTCTCAGGACAAACTTTAAATCTACAGCTCACTGATTAATCAGAATGAATCTCTGTTGAACGTTCCAGACGAACAGGAAGTGTCCGGCAGCATCATCTACACGGTGGAGCTTCAGAGGTATGGAGGTCCGCTGGGCATCACCATCTCCGGCACTGAGGAACCCTTCGACCCCATCATCATCTCTTCGCTGAGCAAAGGCGGCCTGGCTGAGAGGTACAACTTAGAACCATTAGAACCATGAAAACAAAGAAATAGTGCAGCTACAGATCCAAACATACGTTAACTGATCAACTATATGAGGAATTATTGTTGCATCTGGGAACAAAAATGTCATATTTAAGTAACTATAATACACTCAAAAATGTGTTTGACAAGAAGTTTCAGTGAAAACAGGGATTAAATGTGAAAATCAGTGGAGAATGTTGCCCCCTGCTGTTCATAATAAATAACATCATGACTATATTCCATTTTTAAATGGTTTTCTTCATCATTTCTACAGTTTTTGTTCATTTAATGTGATTTTTTGTCTATTTCATACATTTATTTAGTGTTTTACTGTTTTATTTTGATTTCAGTGAATGTATTTCTATGGAATATCGACTGAATGAGAAAGAAATGCTGTTTTAAACTGTGTTTTGTTGTTTTCTTCGCAATATCAGCCGACAAACAGAACATCTGCAGCAGCTGATTGTCTAATAAACTGTTTTGGTGAAGGTTTGTTTACCTGCTGAGCATTTATATTCTTGTTGTTGTTGTTGTTGTTGTTTTAAGGACGGGAGCGATCCACGTTGGAGATCGAATTCTGGCCATAAACAGCAGCAGCCTGAAGGGAAAACCTCTGAGTGAAGCCATCAGTTTGTTACAGCAGGCAGGAGAGACGGTGACGCTGAAGATCAAGAAGCAGGGAGAACGTGAGTACGAGTACACACTTCTAGAGGTACTAGTACACACTTCTAGAAGTACGAGTACACGCTTTATAGAGGTACTAGTACACACTTCTAGAAGTACGAGTACACACTTCTAGAGGTACTAGTACACACTTCTAGAAGTACGAGTACACGCTTTATAGAGGTACTAGTACACACTTCTAGAAGTACGAGTACACACTTCTAGAGGTACTAGTACACACTTCTAGAAGTACAAGTACACACTTCTAGAGGTACTAGTACACACTTCTAGAAGTACGAGTACACACTTCTAGAGGTACTAGTACACACTTCCAGAAGTACGAGTACACGCTTTATAGAGGTACTAATACACACTGTCTACATAGTAATAGACACTGTATATAGGTACTAATAAACACTGTGAACGTACAAATACACACTGTATAAGTACAAGTAGTGTACATGTACTAATACACTCTGTCTACATACGTGTCCATGTAAAAATACACACATGCATCAGTACAAATAACGTTTATACAACAAATACACACAGATATGTACAGATAGACACATGTACACATACAAATACACTCCGATGACGTCTCTGTCTCTCCTCAGTCTCCAGTCCTAAGTCCTGTGTCATCGGTCCTGGACTTGGACCCAGTTTGGTTCTGAACCCCGACAACCCGGACGGGGAGGAGGAGCCTGTCGTCATGGTAGCACCGCCGGCCAATCAGAGAGTGTTCAGCACGCTGCCGTCAGTCGACAGCGCTGTGGAGTCCTGGGACGGATCCAACATGGACGGCAGCTTCAGCACCCCAGGTAGGACGACCTCCGACCTCTGACCTCTGACCTCCTGGAGTCTGCTGCCATCATGAAACATTTAGTTATTTATTTATTTATCTCTTTCTGCAGCTCCTCCGTTTCAGTCGTCTCCATACAGTTTCCACGAGTGGCGCAATGCCAAGACAACCAACAGCCAATCATCTTCCTCCACCCGCCAGAGAGCCAATCCGCTGTCAGATCTGGGTCTGAGTGACGACGACTGGGACCGCCCCCCGCTGGGAGGGTGAGAGACGAGAAACTGCATCAAATATACAATAAATAAATGGGAAACACAGAAAGAATACAGCTATAAATCTGGTAAAATCAAAGAGCATACTGATAGGATCACATGATTACAGATTAAAGATCTGAATTTGGTAAAAATCTATAACTTTCCAAAGTAAATTTACAAATTATTTACAAACGACAAGGTGTTTTGCAATGAAATAAGTCTGAACAACAAAGAAAAGGTTCAGAAAGTATTTATTTTGTTGTAGATTTCATTCCAAGTTAATCAAATTTACATTTTTCCTTTAACTCTCCTGTTGTCCTCATTTATGGGCACCAAAAAATATTGTTTCCTTGTCTGAAAAAAAATCCAGAAATTCAGCAAAAAAAATTCCCCAACTTTCTGAAAATTTGCAAAACCTTCAGGAAGAAAATTCCCAATAATTCCTTAAAAGTTTCTCTTAAAAGTTTTGTAAAAAAAAAAAATTAAAAATCCCCCAAATTTGGCAAGAAAATTCTTGTTAATATTTTCAAAAAATGAGTAAAAATCTTCCAAAAAAATCCTAAAAATATCTAAAATGATTACATATATATCGGTAAAACTTAGAATATTTTATTCAATCCTCGTGTCGTCCTGCGGGTCAAAATTGACCAGTTTTCAAGTTTGAAAATGTGGAAAAAAATATATTTTCACAGAGAAACTTCTGATGTCCACATTTTCAACATTTTTGGGAAATCTTTGAACATTTTTTTGATGGAAAAAAAGAAATGTTAAAAATGTTTCTTACGAACATTCAGAAAAAAATCAACCAAAATCCAGCGAATTTTGCTGGATTTTGGTTGATTTTTTTATATTTATATTAAGCTAGAAAAACTTGAGTCAAATCACACATGGTCGTCTGCACTTAGCTGCTAGCATTCCTTTTTCAAAGCAATGGGAGCGTGTAGCATGGAGCTAACAGCAGTAACTGTCTCTGTCTGCAGAGGCTGTAATCTGCCCAGTGGTCTAATTTCTGACAGCAGGTACCACACTGACCTTTGACCTTTGATCCCGCCCCCACACAGTCCTCTGTCACACCAGTAACCCCGCCCTCCCGTCCCCTCACCTGGTGACCTCTGACCTCACCGCGCGACACATACACCTGCTGGTGTGTTTGTTGTCGCTGCACGTCGTCCCGTCGACAACTCACCAGCATGAGCAGCCTCCTGTGTGTGTGTGTGTGTGTGTGTGTGTGTGTGTGTGTGTGTGTGTGTGTGTGTGTGTGTGTGTGTGTGCGCGTGCGCATGTGCGTGCGTGTCTGCGTGCGTGTGTGTGTCACCATCCTCCTCTCTGATTGGCTGACCTCCGACCTTTCCTTTCGCCCCCCTCAGGTTCACCGTTGGTCATGACGGGACGGAACCGGACCAGGAGGAGAACTTCTGGTCTCAGGCGCTGGAGGATCTGGAAACCTGCGGTCAGAGCGGCATCCTGAGAGAGCTGGAGGTGAGCAAACTACCGAAGAAGAAGTACTAGAAGAAGAAGTAGTTGAAGTAGTAGTACAAGGTGTAGTACTAGCAGTAGGGCTGGGTGTGTAGTTACAGTACTCCAACACCAACAGTATATTTATTGTACTTTGAGGAATAAAAACACACTTTTGTATTCAGTAAATGAAGCCAGAGTTATCAGGTGTTAACTCCTCCCTGCAGCGCCCCCTGGTGGATGGAGGATGGCATCTACACTTTGTGTACATTGGAAAGAAGCTGCTTATTAACCATTTTTCTTAAGTGGGCTCATTTTTCACTGCAATATAAAGTTCTCTAAGAAAAGGGACTGAAGAAGGAGAGAGAAAAAAAGTTTGACAATTTTACTATTTTCTCAAGTGTCCACAGGTGTCACCAACACTGGAAAAGTAAGGGGACTCCACATTCTATAGATATTTAACCATTTTTTAAATTGTGTAGTTTGGCCTGTTTCTTTAACAAATAAAACTTTCTTTTCAACCCCATCAATGGGTTTTGGCATTCAGAGGGTTCAAATAGTTTTTTCTAATAGATAATTAGCAAAACTCAAAAGGAAACTAATGAATTCAACAGTTTCTGCTTCAAGGGTTTGGTCATCTCCATGCAGACTCAAAACTTTATTACTGTACACTACCCTTCAAAAGTTGGGGGTCACTTACGAATGTCCTTATTTTTTAAAAAAGAGAAGCATTTTTTTTTCAGTGAAGGTAACATTAAATGAATGATAAATCCAGTGTAGACATTGTTAATGTAAATGACTATTCTATCTGGAAATTTTTAATGGAATATCTTCATAGGGGTACAGAGGAACATTTCCAGCAACCATCACTCCTGTGTTCTAATGCTACATTGTGTTAGCTAATGGTGTTGAAAGGCTCATTGATGATTAGAAAACCCTTGTGCAGTTATGTTAGTACATGGATAAAAGTGTGAGTTTTCATGGAAAACAGGGAGTTTTCCAAACTTCTGAACAGTGGTGTAGGTCAGTAGTAGTAGTTTTCGCCCAATTACTCTTTGTCATGTGATCCCTGCTGAGTCCATATGTGTGTGTGTGTATATATATGTGTGTGTATATATATATATATATATATATATATATATATATATATATATATATATATATATATATATATATATATATAATAGCTTCTTGTTGGTGCTGAAAAGCACAAAATTTCTCATTTTTTTTACATGATCCGGATGAAACGGTTTAGTTTTGGCTATTTTTCAAATGAGACGTGAAAAAAATTATTTAGATTAAATACAATTGATGTTCAGTTTGGGTGGACAGAACAGCACAGCACTGATGGGTACTTTGAGAAACATCGGAAAGTTAAAAGTCTGGTGATTCTTTCTGTTTTTGCAGTTTCTGGCTGATAAGTGGTGTCATTTTAATGTTTTCTAATAAAAGAAAACATGACTTTCAGATCAGTTAACCAGTGATAATTGGAAAGAATGAGGCTTAAATCCAGAGGTATATAAGATGGTGTCATCTGCAAAGAAATGAACATAGAAACATGAAGAAATGTAGAATTAAGTAATTTTCATGAACTATGCATCAGAAATGATACAGTCTTTGTCTGTTTGAGACAATCTGACACTTCATTCTTGTTGGGTTTTTTTTTGTTTTTTTCACAGTTTCTGGCTCTGATGGTGTAATTTTGGTGTTTTTTAAAAAAGATAACATGTCATGAAAATCTACCAGCGTGTTCAGGGGGTTAAATTGGAAAATTTGGATGCAGAAACACGATGCTCATATCTGAACATTAATAAATGTTGACACTAATTTATTGCCCAGCCCTAAGTAAAAAAGTGGTAGTTTAGTGATGTTTGTTGGTGCTGAAAGAACTTCATGTTTACACCTTCTGTGGAGACGCAGCAGTAAAAAAGAGAAATGACTCCTTCTCTTCCAGGAGTCTGGAAAGGAGACGCACCTCCTCGCTCTGGTATCCTCCTCCTCCCTCCACTAACTCCCCCCCATCCTCCCCTCTCTCCTCTGTAACTGGACTTCCAGCCTTGTCAGACATCAGACATGTCCGCTGGTTTTGAATCTGACTCTAACCGCACTCTAACAGACCATGGTGACGTCATTGTGACATCTTAGTGACATCACCCAGCTTCTGATCAATCACGTGGCAGAGTCATGTTGCACCGGGCATGGCAGTTTGAGCAAGGCATGCTGGGAGAGCTTGCGCAAGGCCTGATGGGTCATTTGTTTTGCCAGTCATGAAGCAGATCTGTCAGTCATGCATGCGTTTGATGAGTCCTTGACTCTGATTGGCCGAGTCAGCATCTGTTGGGTGACGTGAGACGGCTTGAACAAAAGAGTCGACATTATTAAACGCCATCATCAAACGCGAAGGAGAATCAAAATAGAACTTCTCACAACAATGCATTTTAGTAGTAGACATGAATAGTAGAGACAAGAGTAGATACTGTTAGTAAATCTTCCAAAACAGATCTTAGTAACTGATCTGACAGTAGAGACAACAGTAGATCCTGTTATTAGAGACAAAAATAGATCCCATCAGTAGATCTTTTAAGAAAGAAAAACAGTAGATCCCATCTATAGATCCTGTTATTAGAGACAACAGTAGATCCCATCAGTGGATCTTGTCAATAGAGACAACAGTAGTTGCCATTAGTAGATCCTGTTATTTGAGACAACAGTAGAGCCCATCAGTGGATCCTGTTAATAAACATAACAATGAATTGCATTAATAGATATTTTAATGAAGAAAACAGTAGATCCTGTCAACAGAGACAACAGTAGATCTCAATAGATTCCGTAAGTAGAGACAACAGTAGATCTTGTCAATTGAAACAATAGTTTCCTTCACTAGATACCATTACTAGAGACAACAATAGATCCCAACAGTAGATCATGTTAATAGAAGCAGCAATAGATCTTTTAATAAAGTAGATCCTGTTTTTCAAGATGACAGGAGATCTCAACAGTAGATTTTGTCAGTAGTCATTGTAGATCCCATCAGTGAATCTTTACAACACAGACAACAGTAGATCGTTTCATTAGATGCCATCAGTAGATCTTGTTATTACAGACAACAGTAGATCTCATTAATAGATTGTCAGTAGATCTGATCAGTATGAGAACAGCAGCAGGTCCTAGAAAATAGAAGACCAGAAACATCAATAGAACCTGTCGATAGTCACAAAAGATTCCATCAGTAGAAACAGGTTCCGTCCTAGCTGGGGTTAAAGGTCGTGATCTTTGACCTTCATGTTTTCTTCGTATCTAGGTTGGATTTGATTGGATGTTTCTGACTGGTGTTCTCTGATTGGCTGTCTCCAGGCAACCATCATGTCGGGCTCCACCCTCAGTCTGAACCACGACCCCACCCCTCTACGCAGCACGCTGGGACGCCAGGCCAGTTTCCAGGAGCGCAGCAGCTCCAGACCACAGGTACCGAGTCCATTATTATAGATTCTATTACAGTAGACTGAATATTATTATGTTAGATTCTATTACAGTACACTGAATATTATTATGCTAGATTCTATTACAGTACTTTACATTGTACTGTGTTACACTACATTATGTTTTATTAAGCCAAACCTTACAGTGTAACTGCTCCCTCAGCTTCACCTCTAGTATTCTCAGTGCAGTTTTTGGTGTTTTCCCAGGTGACGCCTCGCTCCAACACCCTGCCCTCTGACCCTCAGCGCCGAGCCTTCGCCATGAGGAAGATGAGGCAGGAAGTCAATGAGATCCTGAACCAGAACCCTGTGGAACTCCACAAGGTGACCTGATCTCTGACATTAAGTCCTCAGTAACAGCGTGAATGTGTTGATGCTAACTGTCTGTTTGCAGCTCACTCTGGAGAAGGCCACAGATCTGGAGGATTTTGGGTTCAGCGTTTCTGATGGTTTGTTGGACCGCGGCGTCTACGTGAATAACATCCGACCGGGAGGCCCGGCGGAGCGTGGTGGCCTCCGAGCCTACGACCGAATACTACAGGTACAGAGAGACACACTTGTCACACATCCTCACACTACCTTGGATCCTTTTTTTAAAAAAACTTCTTTAACATAAATCTAAAATATATTTTGGTCTGTAGATTATAAAATAAACAATCAACCAAACAGTAGAAAACAATAAATCAACAAGTTCAAGTGCCACTATAAGATGCTCTCAGAAAGATCCGTTGTCTTTCTAAATCCTGCCGTCTGTAAAGTGGAGTGGCTGAACGGCATGTTATCCAGTTACTAAAGAACAAACAGGAGCAGTAATGCTAACTTGCATCATCGGTCGCCCTTTATTTTAACAGATAAAACAAAAAACACTCCATAAATCTCTCTCCAGGTTGATCAGTAACAGTTTTCTGTCCTCCAGATTAACCACGTACGAACCAGAGACTTCGACTGCTGCCTCGTCGTTCCTCTCATCGCAGAATCTCCGAACCACTTGGAGCTCGTCATCAGCCGAAACCCCTCCTCCTCCACCTTGACGGCCAATCACACCGATGGCACCACCAACAGCAGCCACTCCCCTCAGCCAATTGGCAGTGACCTGGGGCCCACGGAGCTCTCCATTGGCCAGGGAGAGGATGGTGGTCCAATGAAATGGAGCCAACCAGGAGACGAGTTGGGGGCGGGGCAGGTTAATAATAATTCCTTATAGCAGATAAAAACTGGATCAAACTGGATTCAGCTGGTTCTGACCAGACTGGACTGGAGCGGTCAGTATGGACAACAAACTGGTTTAGAGCTGTTTAAACTGGTTCATGGTGCTACACACACCCTCTGGATGAACTTCGACCTTTGACCACTAAAGTTTGACCTTTGAACTGCTGAAGCAGCCTGAAAGCACACTGACAGACTGGAGAAACTCCTCACTTTTCACCTGAACCAGTTCTGCATACTGGTATTACTGGTGTCACTGGAATCAGAATTATAACTACTGATCCTACTGGAACCACAGTGGAGGCTACTGGCCTAACCGGTCCAAGAATTATAGAAGCCATGGCTACTGGTTCTACTGACGCCACGACCACAGCCAATGGTTTTACTGGTCTCCAAGCCTAGGATGGCCTTCTGGTCACACTGAAGCCAGAGCCACACCCAATGGTCTTACTGTACTGGGATCAATGGTTACTGGTTCTAGAAGCTTTGAACAATGGCTACTTGTCCTACTCAAGCCAGAGCCACAACCAGTAATCTTACTGGGCCAAGATGCGTGGGTTCTGGTCTTGGTGTTAACAGAATCATGGTTCCTGGTTCTACCCAAGTCAGAGCCACAGCCACTGGCCTTACCTGGTCCAAGACACATGGGTTTTGGTTGAACCTTGGGTACTGGTCCTACTGAAGCCAGGGCCAAAAACAGTGGTCCCACAAGTCCAAGACACATGGGTACTGGTCTTAGTGGTGGCAGGACCATGGTTACTGTTTCTGCTGAACCCAGACTCACAACTGGTGGTCTTACTGGTCCAAGGCATGGTTCTTGTTTGTAGTCTTGTCAGAGCCATGGTCGCTGCTTCTAGGAACCTAGAACCATAACTGTGGCTCCTGGCTCTACTGGGCAAGAACCACAGCAGCACAAAGACTGATGGGACTTGAGTCCAGAATCCAGAATCTGCTGATGGACAGAAAGGTTGCCAAGGAGACTAGGGATGTTCCGATCAGAGTGTCCAGGTCTGATGTTATTGGGATTACCAGAAATCCACCACCTTGATTCAAGTCTTATTCTTGGTATCCTGCAAGCCAGAATCACTGGTCTAGATGTTAGGATATTAGACTCCTCTTCAAAAATTACAAATGAAGACTCCTCAATCAATGAATCATTTGACAATAGAGGCCAGGGTATGAGTGAGGTTTAAATGCATCAAATGGTTCCGCCTGATGTTGAAAAAGCTGATGGAAAAGATGTCTCAGATACTGTAAGGATACTGCTGCTTTGATGCTGTCACACATAAAACTGGGAGAAGCTGACATACCCTGACCGGACCTGAAGGTTTAGACGTGAGATTAAGTGCAAGTCTTGAAAGAATTGGATACGGGGGAGTTAAAGTTCATAAATGGTTGTGGTTTGGTAAGTTCGTAAGGAAGGTTGAAGGCAACATCATGATGCAGCTTCTCAAATTAGATACTCAACGTACCAGGTAATCCTGCAAAATTACAGAACTCCAAATTATAATTTCCAAAAGTCAGTAAGTAAAGAATCAGTAAAGAATTCCAAACTTCTCAGACTAGTCCCGTTGGTATTCCAGAGATCCTACATTTGGAGTCCTACCATGGATCGTGCTGGAAGTCCTTGTTCATGATGGGCAGACAAAATCAAGGCACTAATGCTTGGTTGTCTATGAAGAACAACTTGTAAGGGTACGCCTTTGTAGACTTTTATTATGCACAATTTACTGGAAGCTATAGAATTAGGGAAGTGTTAAGGTGCTTTGGCTAGAGTCTTTTTAAGACAACCCTAAATTTACGTACAGACCCCACTAGACATGTTGAAACGTCAACATACGAACCATCGCTGCTACACAGATGCAGAAATATGCAAGACATACTTGAACCCGAAAGCAACCTTTTTGGGTTTAGATGAGACAAGCTGACCTGAACCATCCATTCTTGACCTTCCATCCTCATCGTCTGTTTAAGGGACGTTTCCACTAAATGAAGTTCTAAAACATAGATTTACCCCCAAAAAGTCTGTGTTTGGAGGTAGTACTTTCTGTTTCTGAAAGTCCTGGAACTTTTGGGAAGGTCTTGAAGTGCTGAACATGCGGAAATTACGCAGTTTATTGGTTGTGCTTCAACATGGAGCTACAAAAGACATTTGATGAGAGTTTGTGATGCCAACCGTAAAAACTTGTTAACATGTTAAAACATGTTACGCCGTGAAACAACCTAATATTTTACCTTTTGAAACTAATTAGCCTAACATTTATCAAGACACCTGAGGTAATCTATGTCCTTGGCAGAACCACAGGTTAATATCTGTTGTGGTTCCTGAGGTTCAGTTCTTCTTGGATGCTTGGAGCTACAATGTTTACTTTGTTTTTCTCTACTGATGAATTTTATCGTCACAAAATCAAGTAATGTCCAACAATTATCTGCTGATATCGATCGGAGCATCCCTAACGAAAAGGACACAAAGACGGAGGGTTTACTGTTGACATTTTAGTTCTGTGCCATGACCGAGCTGCACACTGGAAGAGTAATAATGATGATGATGATGATGATGATGACACTGAGCAGTTCAATAAGAATCTTTTTCTACTGTTTACACCTGTTGGACTGGCCACACTGTGTATGTATGTGTGTGTGTCTGTGTGTGTGTATGTTGTGTGTGTTTAAACACAAGGCCAGTTAAGCCCCACCCACCTCAACGCCACGCCCCCTTCTTCTTCCCTCAACCAGTGAGGCAGCCGGGACGACAGACAGATTCTGAGAGATTCAGCTGATTGGCTGGAACCAATCAGAAAACAAACATTTCCCCGCCTGTCTGTGATTGGTTCGACTCAAGCAATCAGCTCCCAGGAAGAAGCTAAGCATGCCCCCCCCCCCCCAGTAACAGTGATCTAATTATGCTAATCGATCGGTGTGTTTTTTGATTGACTGTTGTCAGTTCTCTCTGTTTGTTTGTTTGTTTCTATGGCGACTGAACCTGAAAAGATGTAAAATAGATTAAAGAACGGTTCAGTCCCGTCGCTGTTCACATCGAACCCATCGAACCCCGAAAACCTTCACCTCATAACCACAAAAACGACGTTACACGAGAAAAAAAGTCCTGTTAAAGCAGGAAACCTGTGACAGTAAATACCTGTGTGCGCGTGTGTGTGCGCGTGTGTGTGCGCGTGTGCACGTGTGTGTGTGCGTGTGTTTATTTTTGAGTGATGTCAACATGTTCCTGCTCTCACCTCAGTCTGAACTCACTATTTAAACTGGCCAATCAGAACCCTCCCTCAGCACCATTGACCAATAGAAACCCGTCTGAGTCGAACCCAACAGCTGCTCTGCCAGAGGGAAGCTGTGATTGGCTGTTTCTGTGTGGGTAGCTGTGATTGGCTGTTCTACTCTGACAACTGTGAAGTGTTGGATTTCCAGCACATTGCTAGTGTGTAGGTCCCATGTTGCCCACACACTCTTAACACAGGGCTAGCATAACCATAACATGTGGCTATACACATAGCACAAGACTAATAGGAGCTACGTTTACCACCAATCAAACATGTTTACCATCTAGTAAACATAGCAAGTGTTTCATTAGCACATGGTTAGCACAGAGCCAACATGGCCAGTGTGTGTTTTGCACAGTCCTTGCACAAGATTAACACAGGGCTAACATCTGCTAAACAGAACAAATGGCTAGCACAGAGCTAGCACCTTGGCTAACACACAGCTACAGCCAGTAGAGTTAGCTAGTATTCACACCTAATTAAACTCAGGTGGTAGAAGATGGCTAGTTCAGTGCCAACACCTCTAATGTCAGGTTAGTACACGCCTCCAATCTTCAGGGCTAATACGTGTATCTGGTTAGCACACAGCTAACATTAGAATGACCTCTAATAAACGTTGCTATTACGCATTTAGCATACAGCTAAAGTATGTCTAACACTTATCTCAAAAAACACTAACAAGACTAACACAGCTAGCCTGTCTAGCACACTGCTAAACCAAGACTAACACTTGAATAATGTGGCTAGCACATGGCAAGAATGGATTTGGAACAAGGTAAAGACGAGGTTAACCTGTTAAATAGACTAAATACATGACTAGCACACTGCTAACATGGATCTGTTCTCGAGTGAGCAAACCTAGGTGTTACCATGGAGCTAATGGGGCCCTTATATGGTTAACAAAAACAAAGATAACACAGGACTAACGTATAGTAAACATAGCTAAGATCTGGTAAACATCTGTCTAATGAGGCTTATTGTTAACATGGCTAGGCTGTCTAGCAAACTGCTAACACAGAGGTAACACTTGGATAATTTCTGGTACACAGAAGCACAGACTTGTAAAAAATGATAAATATTTGGTTAGCACACTGTTAACTCAGGTCTGACACCTAGTGAGCAAAGCTGTGTGTTACAATGTGGCTAATATATGGTTAGCACAAACCTAAAATATAGCTAACACAGGACTAACATATGCTAAACGTAGATAATTTTTGGAAAATATTTGGTTTACACAACTTGCTGTTAGCACAGGGCTAACACAGCTAGCCTATGTAGCACACTGCTAACATGAGGCTAACACTTGGATCATGTAGCTAGTACATGACAAGCACAGACTTGGAACAAGTTAAAGAGACCAGGCTAACAAGTGATAAGCATTGTTAGCACACTGCTAACATGGGACTGATGATTAGATAACAAAGCTAGGTGTAAAAAGTGGGCCAAGGTGGCTAGCATAAAGTTAACACAGACCTGAAACAACGGCAACACAGGACGACCACATCATAAGCAACGCCATTATTTGGTTTAGCTTGCAGACAAAACGGGGCTACCATGAGTTTCTTACTAGCACACAGCTAACACAGCTGGTAGCCACTTAGCATGTGGGTAACACAGGGCTAACACAGCTAGTGCTCAGTTAGCACTTCATACAGGTAACTACAGCTGGACGAAATAGAACTTCGGCAGTTAATTAGCGCTGCTAGTGGAGACAAACTGCTCCACCAATGGGAACGAGCTACAGAGCTGAGGGGCGGGGCTTCAGGAGGGTTTGAAGAGTGAGATCTAAAGCCATACACACTGTGTTTGTGCGCATGTATGAACAGTGTGTGTGAGTTAGAGTGTGCGTTTGTAAGTGTATGCGCGCGTGTGTGTGTGTGTGTGTGTGTGTGTGTGTGTGT